>NC_086449.1:613152325-613454792 GCF_028390025.1 Pseudophryne corroboree
TTGTCAGACACGCCTGCATTTTTGCAAACATTCCCTGACAGCGGTCTGTTGACACCCAGAAACGCCCCCTTCCTGTCAATCTTCTTGCGGGCATCAGTGTGACTGAATACTCTGCTAGAACCTGTGCACAACCACAACGGGCTTTGTACCTGTACGTCATGCGTACGCATTGCGGGGCATACGCATGCGCAGATATACAATTTTTTAGCCTGATCGATGCGCTGCGAACAACGGCAGCTGGCGATCAACTCGGAATGACCCCCAGAGTTGGTCGCCACACCTTTTCCCGCACAGACAGAGACTGACAGACACTGAGGAGAGAGATACGTCCTCTAGCTACACTCTCCAGGACTGGAGTGAAAAATGGCAGCGACGCGTGGCTCCTTATATGGAATCCAATACCCGCGAGATTCCGACAGCGGGATGATGATGTTTTGCCTCATTCTGGTTTCCGAGTCCGGCTTGGGTTTTCCCGCCTGACACGGAAACCAGAACGAGGCAAAACATCATCAAAGTTCACTTTGAAATATTCATTCCGTACTGCAGACGGACTTAAGGATCCTTTGGAGGTTTTTCAGGAACAAATAGGGGTTTTGTTCAATTTTATATCTTATATATTTTTTGTTTGGAATTCTGTTATATTGAACATATTTATTTTCTAAAGGAAATCTGAGGCTTTTGCCTGTTTTTTTTTTATATCTATCCATTGATGATAGAGTGAGAATTTATTTAATAAATTGATCTGTATTGGCAACTTTTTGCGCTCCCCTCCCAATTATTTCCAGTTTTGTACAATATCGGGGGTTGACAATCCCTCCTAACCTGAAGGTTAGCTGCATTAGTTTATTCCCTGGTAAATCAGGTCTTTGGGCGCCTTTTCTTCTGCATTGTTGTTTCTTTTAAAGGCGTTGTGGTATTACTTGGCGTAGGATTTTGAGTGCTAGGGCGAATCAGAGAGTCCCTGCTCAACCATGTCCCTTTCCCTGCTCAACCATGTTTGACGATTGAGCTTTTGGGGAAGATTTCAAACCACCCCTTTTGCAACAAATTTATCCATCCCATAATGGGGGTATACAATTTTACTACTTCTGGTCACTTTTCTGAAAATCACCAAAAACTCAAAAATGGTCAGAGCACTACAATAAAATTTGATACCACTATGTGCAGTAGCTGTTTAGATGCTTAAAGCACATATATACTCAGAATACAAAAGCTCCTCAACATTTGAGATGGATATGCTGTTTAAGGAAAAAATAAATAAATATAATATAATATATATTTGCCAGCAATTGCACTCAGATTCAAATAGGGCTTATATTACTACTACAACAAAGCAGTCTCTCAGAGTCCAGTAACAATGTCAATACCAGTTTTAAATCTTTTCGAATAAGCCAGTTCCTAATAAACATAAGGCAAAAGATGGAGCTCCTGAATGCCAGGTCATGTCTTTGACTGGGTATTCCCTTGGGTTACACGCCTGTTAAATATAAACAACCTTGCTCAATTTGCTGGAAACTGTCCTGCCATCAGACCACTAATAGATGGAGCCTCCATTATTCAGGCTCTTTATGTGACTAGGCGCACCCGCCTGGGAGCACCTAGTCACTGTGAGCATCTACGCCTGGAAGGGTGAGCACGCCCAGACAGAGATGAGCCACGGGGAAAGGTAGTGACTGACAGAGAGGCAGGGGGTGATGTCTGTGAGAGGCAGAGGGCGATGGGGGTATAGGGGGTAATTCCAAGTTGATCGCAGCAGGAATTTTGTTAGCAGTTGGGCAAAACCATGTGCACTGCAGGGGAGGCAGTTATAACATGTGCAGAGAGAGTTAGATTTGGGTGGGTTATTTTATTTCTGTGCAGGGTAAATACTGGCTGCTTTATTTTTACACTGCAAATTAGATTGCAGATTGAACACACCACACCCAAATCTAACTCTCTCTGCACATGTTATATCTGCCTCCCCTGAAGTGCACATGGTTTTGCCCAACTGCTAACAAAATTCCTGCTGCAATCAACTTGGAATTGCCCCCATAGTGAGAGATGGAGAAGCAATGAGTGTTAGGAGAGTGTGACGGGGAGAGGCAGTGGGTAATAGGCAGTGGGTGAGAGAGTGACAGGGAGAGACAATAAGTGACAGGGAGAGGGAGAGTCAGAAGTTGACACCGGAACGGCACCTGTCAGATCCATTTGTGCATACGCACAAGCGGCTGCATGAGTGCGCATGCACAAACCCCCTGCTTTTATGGACTGCATTGGCTACATCCCATAGAATCCAGATTGGGCTGACGATCAGGCAGGGAGTGGCTTTCTACAAGAAGACTGCTCTCTGCTAATCACAGCACAGTCTGGCAGACCCAGAGGGAGGAAACACCTCCCAATGGAGCTGCCTGTCCTACAAATAACTGGTAAATAGGACTTCCAAAAGGAAATCACTGCCAGTCACAGTGAAGCCACTGAGCCAGTGAGTCGCACAGATTGCAACTTGGCTCAGCTGAGCTCACTGAAGTGGTGGATTTTACTGGGAAGCTGTAGTCTTGCAGCCTATAGGTAAAATCCACCACTGGTTGCAGAGTAATGCTGTCTGCAGGTGCAGCGGCCGGCCCAAGGAACCAAAAATAGGAGCGGGCTGGAGGAAATCTGGCACCCTGACCGCTCTGCCCGCCACTGTCCCTTGCTGCATGTGCAGAATCACTGCAAGAAACATGGCTCACACAATCACATGGACACACCTGCTGCCCTCACAGGTAATCACCAATTCACCCACATTTCCAGACCTGAAATCAAACAAGGAGGTGGGATTGGACTCCTTCTCTCCCACAATGCACATGCACAGTTTGGAAACAGTATGACAAGCAGTATGTAGACCCTTGAACGGTGGCAGAGGCAGACTGTCACGCCCGAGGGTTGGGTTTGGTTTGGGCAGGCGTTTGTGGATAGAGTTGACACAGAGTGAGTATAAATGAATTGAGGAGGCTTTAACCAGGTATGGTGCATGTACTTGAAAGAATCATTGGTGTTCTAGCAGTGACAAACCCAGAGGTAGATATAATAATAAATTAAGCTTTTTATTAAAGAACAACATCCATGATTCACTGCAGATACTGTATGCTGACAAAAGATACCAGGTTAGCCACAGAAATGATAACCGGATTGGACTGAAAAAGTTCAAATAACAATAACATTTAGAATAGACCCAGAACAGGCTGGAGTGCTGACTGGGCTTGACCCGGAATCTAAACACTGATAATATTGTAGTAAGACACAGTTCAAATAACAATAATATCCGTAATGGAACCGGAACGGGCTGGAGTGCTGACCGGGCTTGAGACAGAATATTAAAACTGATATTATTGAAGAAAGACACAGTTCAAATATAACAGCATCCAGAATGGAACCAGAATGGACTGGAGTGCTCACTGGGCTTGATCTGGAATATTATCACTGATAGCATTGAAGAAAGACAAAGTCCATATAAAAATGGTAGCCAGAGTGGAATCGGGACAGACTGGATCATACAAAGTCACTGGAATGAAGGTGCTCAGCACAGAGCTGTTGCTTCCTGGCTAGAGACTGTTGTACTGATGAATTGGTAACAGGAAGTTACCTTTATACCTTGCAGTATGGATTCATTGGATGTTGCAGTCAGCTGACGAAAGGAGCTCCAGGATTGGACAGTGGAGGATCAGCTGATGGAATCCAAGATGGCAGCGTCTATGTCCGGACTTGGAGGGAAACTCTGACTAGGCCCAAACACCAAGAAGTGAGCACAATGAGAAATAAACACTGAAACAATGGAAGACAGTGCTGTTAAGTACTATGAACAGAAGCAGCAGCCGCTGCAGGAGACTTCATGCTGGATCAGTGCTGGCGGACCTCTGGGAGCGATGTGTGGATACAGCGCGCACGGACCTAAGCACCAGCCAGGACAGACATCGCATAGGTAAGAAAGTACTTTTAAAAGTCCGGAGTGTGACACAGACTGACAACTGGGAAATTAGATTTATAGCACTTCACGGGTTTCAGCACCGCATCTGTAAACATGAGGATAAACCATCATGTTTACAGTTACAGTGATGGCGTCTGTGAAATGCATTTAACAGCATTTCACAATTTTCAGTCTCCAAGAGCTGGCATAAAAGGGCACAGAGCCGGCCCTAACCAATATGATGCCCTAGGCAAGATTTTGACTGGTGCCCCCTAGCACAACCGCTGATTCCGCCTTTGACCTTGCACCTCTTTCCCAGCACCATCACCCCTCACCCATAGCAGTCCTTATTTTGGTGTTTGTACCCCCTATATTTTAAATAGTAACAGTTCACACATTTGGCGCACAGCCCAAAAAGGGGTGTGTTTTTGCTGGCAAGGTGCATGGCCAAACAATAGTAACCCCAAATCCAATTACGCCACACAGTATTGCAACTTTATTCACATTTGATCATGCGTGTCCATAATTCATATTACATCCCACAGTAGTATCCCTTTACCTTATAAACGTTACTCCTCACAGTAGAACCTCTTATTCACATTACATCACACTGAATTGCTCCTTATTCACATTATACCACACCCTATTGCTCTTTATTCACATTAGACGACACAGTAGTGCCCTTTCTATATGCAACGCCACATAGTAGAGCACCTTATACACATAATGCCACACATTAGTAAAGCATTTATGCACCTAATTCCACACAGTAATGCCCCTTACACATATGAGACACCTTATTAATGTCTTTATGAACATAATGCGCCTTACACATTATGACAACCTTTATTAATACCCTTTTACACATAATGTCCCTTACACATATGCCGCACATTATTAATGCCCTTATACACATAATGACACACAAAGTACCTCCTACACATTTGCTGCACATTATTAGTGCCCCTATACACATAATGACACACATACAGTAGTACCCTGTTCCACATATGCCGCACATTATTATTGCCCTTATACACATAATGACACACATAGTGCCCCTTACACATATGTTGCACATTATTAATGCATTTTTACATGACACACATAATGCTCCTTACACATATTCCGAACACTACTGCACAACCATCCCACTCACATGCACACAGCACTCACCTCTGCCTCTGCTTGGATACAGCTGTATCCTCATAAATCTTGCCTCAATGCTAACGTCAGGCATACCTTTCTTTAATGAAAATGCATCTTATTTGCATTGCTTTGTGGCTAGGATGCACAAGCAGCTTCTGCTGATTAAAATGATATGCAGCATGCCTATATACTGTGTGAGACTGTGGCTGTATCTGCATATGAAATGCTACACACAGAATATAGGCATGCCGCATATCATTTTAATCAGCAGAAGCTGCTGATGGCCCTAGGCATATCAAATGCCCTAGGCAATTGCCTAGTTTGCCTATGCCTATGGCTGGCTCTGCCAGGGTATCCATATAGTTTGTTGTTGTTACGAATGTCGACAAGTCCATTGCATACATCACAGCTCTGTAATAAGAAATAGTTCAAGATTGTAAACTAGCAAGCAGGCTCACTAAAGGGAGTAGTCAAAAGGTCAACAGTTATCATGTCAACATTGTTAAAATGTCAAAAGGCAACATGTCATCATTCTTAGAATGTCAACAGGTGAAATGTTAACATTAGAGTCCGACTGTGGGCTGGAGGGTTAGGGTTAGGCCGTGGGGGAGGTTAGAGTTAGGTTGTGGATGGGAGGTTAGAGTTAGGTTGTGGGGGGAGGTTAGAGTTAGGTTGGGGGGGGGTTAGGGTTAGGCACTAGAGAGAGATTAAGGGCAGGATTATGGTTAGGGATAGGGCAGAAATACTCACTGGAATACAGGAGGATCTGAGGTCTGACCCGGGAGTGACGTTCACATGTAGCCACACTGAAGCCATTGCAGCCATCAGGAGAAGGTAAGTTAAGTTTGGGCCACAGGGTCATCGTTGGCATTATGACATTGGTGACAGTCTCTTGTCAATATGATGAATGTCAACATTATGACTGTCGACATATCATACCCAACCCTCACTTAGCTCTTGCAATGTTAATACCCAGCCATGTGTTATTAATGTGTTTGTTCATAATTGTCAAGCACTGTGGAATATGCTGGCAGTATATATATAAATAAATTATAATATATAATCAGTAATAACATGAAATTAACTTACTATGGACATTGTTTTATTGAGGCTGATACATCTATCCCTACAACAGTTATACTCATGGATCTAATCTAATCCATTTTAATGTCTATTGGTTTGTATGAGCTGATTGCCCAGGGCAGGGAACTCTTTCAGGCCTCCAGGCATTTAGGTACAGCAGTAGTCTAAATATATCAGTATATTCCTGGACCACGATTAGGACACTACTTGTGGTGAACTTGGAGTGCAGCAAATGAATAGTTATTTTTCTCTTTCATATTTGCAGTTTTCCAATGATTTCCACAGATCTAGAGATCCCCTTATCCAGGATTCTGTGGACAAGTTATGTAATATCATGAATAATAAAAATGCGTCAATCCCAAAAGTAAATCCCTGAAAAATTAATAAGGCTTCTGTTGAAAAATACATGAAAGTCTGAACAACGTAGCGTTGTTTAGCGGTGCAGAAATAAGGCCACTCACACATCGGTAAAAATACTCCCAGGGATTATGTTTAGCTCCTTTTAGTTGAGTGTATTAGGGTCCATGGAAAGGAATGCACATACTCTATATCATATTTCTGACATGTCTCTGAATAAAGATGAGTGGCACTGTCTGCTTTACTTTTTGCTGTTACTATTTTTGAGTTATGTAAGAATATTACATAATTACATAATAAGGCTTAATTGTCACTGTGAAAGCTTACCGACTACACACCCAACTGTGATTGCACTGTATATAACCCTATAAACTCATCAACACTTTACACACATTTCTTTGATCCTACTAAGATTTACTAGTATTACAACAAGGAGTGTGTTAGTCTTAAAAGTTCAGATTGTTTCACTGCATAAGTGTATGTGGCATCTCTTTACATTTTTTTTTTGTCTACTCTGTTCCAATATTTTGACGCTACTACCATAACGTATGATTATATGGAAAGATTCTTTGTGACGTTTTGGGCTTGAAATAATTTTCCATGACAACATTTCAAAGCAGCCTTTTAGTCCAAACAATTCAGCAAACATATTTTAGAACAAGACAGCCAAAAAGGGATACATTTTTTATTAAGGGAAGTGGACGGGATCAGTACTAAATTGTGCCGGCCGTAATCCCGGCGGTCGAAATACCGACGCCGGAATCCCGACCACACAATCCCGACAGGGGTGGTGAGCGGAACGCAGCCCCTTGCGGGCTCGCTTCGCTCGCCACGCTGCGGGCACGGTGCCTCGCTACGCTCGGCACACTATTATATTCTCCCTCTATGGGTGTCGTGGACACCCACGGAGGGAGAATATGTCGGGATTGTGGCGGTCGGGATTCCGGCGTCGGTATTTCGACCGCCGGGATTCTGGCCGGCGGCATCTTGACCGCATCCCAAGTGGACAATGACTAGGCTAATCCCATAAACTCTTGGATGCGATGTCACAGACGTGTTTGAAAAATGACAGTTACAGTAGGAGCTGGTTGGCTGGTACTTTATCTCTCTCCACTTTAGCTCTCTCCAAGGCTTAGTACTTGGATTCCTATGTTTTTATACTTTTGTAAGTGGTCCCTGAGGAAAATTGCAATAAATGTGATTGAAACATTGGAAGAAATGCTGTAAAGTTTGCTTGGTCTGTTTAGTGGATTGAAAGGTTCTGAGAATGCTGCCCGCTGGTATTTACATTTACTTATGTGCCTAACTTCTGGGTGGGCACCTAGGTAAGGTACAGTTTGACTTTACTGGAGTGCTGGTCTGTGAAATATACTGATACTGTAGGCAAACCCAGTGCTAGTGGCTGCCAGTCAGAAGCTACGTGGAAAAAGAGAAGCTCATCTCGTGTTTACTATCTGTTAGTACAAGGATGAAAGGCAAGAACAGTTTTCTTATTTGAATCATTTTTGCTGATTATTTCAATGGGAAATTTTGAGTTTATAATAATAATAATAATAATAATTTTATTTATATAGCGCTCTTTCTCCAATAGGACTCAAGGCGCTTAACAGATACATAGCATAATATAGTACAGAAAATAATGAAGTATAGAAAAGCTTTTCATAAAATACAGAAGCATGAAGATACTAAAGGGACATTATGGAAATGCTTCAGTAAACAGGAAAGTCTTGAAAGTCAACTTTTGAAGGATTCTATAGTTGGGGCCTCTCGCACTGTGCGGGGAAGTGAGTTCCATAGAGTCGGAGCCGCATGACTAAAAGCTCGACCCCCAGATGAATTACAGGAGATTCTAGGTACTGCTAAAAGTCCTTCATCTACAGAGCGCAGTAATCGAGTGGGGCAGTATGGGGTCAGTAGCTGCTTCAGGTACCTTGGGCCCTGGTCATGTAGTGCTTTGAAACTCAGTAAGCCAATCTTGAAGATGATTCGCCATCTTACAGGCAGCCAGTGAAGGGAGTAGAGGATGGGTGTTATGTGGCTAGAACGGGGCTGGTTGGTTAATAGCCTGGCAGCTGTGTTTTGCACCAGCTGTAAGCGGTGCAATTCTTTTGCTGGGAGACCAAGGTAGAGGGCATTACAGTAGTCTAATCGAGATGATACAAATGCGTGGATGACTTTTGGCAGATCATCTGAGGGAATTAAGTGCTTGATTCTGGCTATGTTCCTCAGGTGAGAGAATGAGGATTTGATTGTGGCTGATATCTGATGTTTAAGTGTCAAGCCACCATCCAGGACAACGCCAAGATTCTGCGCACGATCAGTGGTTTGTAATTCCGAATCCCTGAGTGTAAGTCCAGTTGGTTGGCTATGCTGCAGTCTTGTCCTTTGATGTTGCGGTCCTATCATAAGGACCTCTGTTTTATCCGGGTTCAGTCGCAGCCAACTAGCACTCATCCACTCCTGGAGTTCAGCTAGACAGCCATTCAGGGTTGCTATTGGGTTATCAGTGCCCGGAGCAAAGGACAAGTACAGTTGTGTATCATCTGAATAGCATTGGTAGACTAGCCCATGGCGCCTGATTATTTCACCCAGCGGGAGCATGTATACAGCAAAAAGCATGGGGGATAGTATAGAACCTTGTGGGACACCACATGACAATGGCACTGGTGATGATGAGTATAATCCAGACGATACTCTCTGTGACCTGCCTGTGAGAAATGATTTGAACCAATTTAGGACTGTGCCATCCAGTCCACAAAAAGTATCAGACGCTCAATCAGAAGCCCATGGTCCACAGTATCAAATGCTGCAGAGAGATCCAGAAGGATTAATATTGAACAGTCGCCTCTGTCTCTTGCCGTCAGAAGATCATTTAACACACACACCAGGGCTGTTTCAGTGCTATGTCTTCTCCTGAATCCTGATTGGAATGGATCATAGATATCATGGGTTGTCAGGCGGGTTTCCAGTTGATATGCAACCACTTTCTCAATAACCTTTCCTAGAAAAGGAAGGTTTGATACCGGTCTATAGTTGGTCATGGTGTCGGGATCTAAATTAGGTTTTTTAAGAAGAGGTCTAACAATTGCTTCCTTTAGGGGTCCAGGAAATATGCCTGTCTGCAAAGAGCATTTAACAATTTTTGCAAAGACAGGACCAATTATATCCATACAATCTATTAGACGCTTGGTTGAGGCAGAGTCCAAATCACAGGTGGTGGGACGCAAAATCCGAGCAATTTCAACAATGTCCTTTACATCCCCTGGGTGAAAGCTGGTCCATGAAGGCAGGTGGCTTATATTGGCAGGTTTTGTAGTTTGGCACTCCTTTGATGGCACTGTGGAGATTCCAGCTCGAATGGTGGATATTTTATCTGCAAAGAAGTTTGCAAATTCATTGCATCTTGCCTGGGAGAGGGTCTCATCAGTCTGCAGGCATGCTGGCTTGCAAAGCATCTCCACTGTGCGGAAAAGTTGAGCTGGCCTATTGTTTGCTGCCGTGATCTAATTTGACAGAAACTGTGATTTCTTACAGGTGATTGTCGATTGATATTCTTCATTATGCTTTATTAGTTTTATTTTGTCATCCACTGGGTTAGTCTTCCTCCATCGTCTTTCCAGACTACGCCCCCTTTTCTTGAGCTCACTAACACTGTTGTCGAACCAGGGAGCTCGACGTTGTGGTTTACGAGGTCTTATACGCACAGGAGCAATAATATCAATTGCAGCCATAACATCCCTATTATAATAACGGACTAGGGAACAGGGATCTTCACAGGAATGAACATTGTTAGGTCAGAGACTGATCACTGCTTATACCATAAGACTATGGAAGAAAAATTGTTCATATTAACTGTATATGTGGATGATTTACTTCTGAAAATCACATCACTGACGTGAAGCACCAGCTTAAACAAAGATTCAAGTTGAAAGATCCAGGCCCTGCAAATCACTTATTAGGTATGAAAATTGTACAAAACCTACAAGAAGGCACTGTCACAATTTACCAACAAACATACATTGAGGCAATAATTTCCAATTATGGAATGACAGATGCAAAACCAGTAAGCACTCCCATTGACAGAAGTGTAAAGATGGTCAAAGCCATGTCACCAAGCAGCAAGGGGGAGATAGAGGAAATGCAAGACATCCCTTATCGAAATGCTGTTGGTAGTTTGATATACGTATTGGGACTCATCCTGACATCACACATGCAGTGAGTCAGGCAAGTCATTTTGCAAACAATCCTGGGAGACAATACTGGATTGCAGTAAAGAGAACTCTAAGGTACCTCAAAGGTACAAGTTCACTAAAGCTTAGATTTACAAAATCAAAAGACACCAGCCTAAAAGTATTCTGTGATGCCGACTTGGGGGTAGATGAGGATGACATACGTTCTTATACTGGATACTTGTTTTTCACTAGTGCACAGTTGCTCTTTCTACAACAGAGACAGAGTGCATGGCACTCACAGAAACTTCAAAAGAAGCACTTTGGATAAAAAAGACTTTATGTGAATTCGGTCTTCTTTATCACAGTGAGATCATCAACATATGGTGTGATAACAAGGGAGCAACAGATCTTTTTTGTAGTACAAAGCATAATGGACGGTCTAAGCACATTGCTATAAGACATAATTTCATCCGTGAGTTGGTAGAAAACAAGTCCATCAGTGTGGAATATGTTCCAAGTGAAGAAAATCTTGCCAACATGTTAACAAAAGGACTGTCATCACACCTGTTACTTGCATTCTTGAAGGAATGTGGACTGGAATATGTTTAATGTTGATTTGTTCTTACTGTTTTTACTTCACTTTTATGTTTTCGATTACAGGTATGACATTATTGAAATGTTGATAAAATGTCATGTTCTTTTATATGTGACCAGAGACAGTCTTGAGTGAGGGGTAGTGTTGGTAAATGGTGCGCTCCGTGCCTGTCTCCTTATGTATGGGATTACATGGGCGCATCACCTAGTGTCTGTCCCCTAGTGTCAGTATCTCAGGGAGGCGGAGTTATGACCCAGAGCTCCTCCATCTTAGTAACAGAGTGTCAGCAGAGTGCACAGTGGAAGCGTGTGTGTGAGCTGAGAGAGACTTAAAGCGTTCCTCTGCGTACTGCATGTACAGCACCTCCGGAGCTAATAGAGAGCTGGGTGGTGCATTGCTTCTCCTTCACAGCGGGAGTCAGACTGCACGGCCATGCAGTCCTCTGTCCCTTACCACCGGAGCATATCCCCACAGTCATACTGCAGCCATATCAAGACACTGATAAGTATCGCTACCAATACCTGTGTTACCCTGATTGTTATATCAGACCAATTGTCTACTATTGCTGCATACTCAAGTTGCCTGTGTGTATAACAGAATAAACCTGCATTGCTGTTTAACTCATTAGTGTGTGGACTAACGTCACTGCCAAGCACCGCACTACTCTGCCAACAAGATATATACACACATGCACACATATAGTGTAAACAGAAAAAGCTGCACTTTCGTCATGATGAATGTTGAATAAACTAAAATTTTGACTTGTACGTTGGTAGTAATCACTTTTGTAAGTTCTGAGCGTGCCACAGTATTTCGTTTTTTTTTACCTGTCATCCCACTTAGGGCACCCAGGCAATTGTGCCACATTTGGGCCAGATTGGGATTGAAATGCCAGCATTTGGGATGCCAGCGGTCAGAATACTGACCGCGGCACCCTAATGACCAGTATCCTGACAGTGGACCGTAATGACCAGTATCCTGACAGTGGACCCCAATGGCCCCCTAACCCTTCCTTCAAACAGCCTAAACCTAACCCTCCGACTCCCGCAGCCTAACCCTAATCTTCCCCAGTGGTTCCTAAACCAACCCCCCCTCACCGCAGCTGTGAATGCCAAATTGCTTTCTCACAAATATTTAAAATGTCCACTCTAATATATACTGCAGACGCCAGGCGCATCTTATTACCATATACGATAAAAGTGCTCTGTACATCGCAAAACACTGCATCCCATAAGAGAAAACAATACACCCACACATTATCTGAGTTCCAAAGCTCATTGATGTATATATTTGTTATTAAAAGGATATGGATTCAATATATTACAATGTACAGTATACCTATAGTTACAACTCATACAGTAAGCAGTTAATACATACAGTTACATATAGTTACAGTTACATACAGTTACAGTTACATACAGTTACAGGCCAGCAATACAATACCATTCCCTCAATGTATGTTATCTCTCTCTCTCTCTGTAAAATCATGCAGGAACTGGTCTGCCAGCAACTCCATTTTTCCTCTGAGACAAAACAGCAACTGACCTCCTGTGTGATCAGCAATGTGTTATCTAGTTTGGGGGAGGGAACTTCCTCATTCATGATGAGTCACTAGTCTCTTTGTATATGCTAATCAGGTTCAGCCTTGAAGACATCCAAAGGGCTGGCCTGAGCTTCCTGTCCACTACCTGTTTGGAATATCTATTGTTCTAATAAAAGTGATTTTAACTTACATACATTTAATCATAACTATTTGTTGCAATGTCCTATAACTTAATAACAAGTATCAAATTAATCTACATTAATCTGGTTGCTTTAATAGTAAATATGACAGGTCTATCTTGCTTCGTTCAAATAATACACATACATGACATTACTTTTTAAATCATTATGATGTCTGGCGCTTGATATTATTATAGTTATGTACTGTATGAAATAAGTGTCGAATCCATCTCTGTAGCATGTCCGTGTAAATGCGTGTGTAACCATATATTGCTGTGCTCGCTGCGCGTATTTGCAAGTATAGCGACTCATAATGTGTGTAGTTTGTATGTTCTATTTATGTAATATTTTTGACTTTGACAGTCCACCCTTTGGCAGCAAACAATAACTGCCATCAATTATTAACATAAGAAAAAAAATATTTCATACAATAATCGGTGACCTAGACACAAGTATGTATTAATTTTGCAAATCAGACACTTGTCTATATTTGGGGAAGACAGGGAGGAGGACGAGACATCCTCTATATGCACTCGGTGGTCACGGGACTACTGGTTGGGTGTGGGACAACATTCAACCTATAGAGTATGCTGGGACAGTGCTTTGGCCTATAATGTCTGATTTGCGACGAACATTTCACACATACATGTACCTACGTCTTTGTACACTGATGTTTGGATTCGATTGAGGTTCTGCTGGGTAGATGAAGAAGACACAAACAAATCGTGACAGTGACATATAAAATTTTCATGATCTACATATTCCTATCATTTTCTGAACATTGTTTCCATTTCTGGAACGTATGCTAGGTCTGTTTAATCATTGAACAAGGGTTATAAGTAGTGTCCTTCCTAAATAACATAAACCTTCAGAGTTCGGGGAGAGCCTCATAAACCTTTCTTCCATATATATTAATGAGCTCTTTATCTGCAATGTGTGAATAGCCATTGTCTGATTGTTCCTGATTACCTCTGAACTCCATAACTACTAGACCTTTGATTTTTCTCTGATTTTAACAAACTGATCGGTTAATCCTGGGATCCTATAAGGAAATCACTCCTTCCTCCAGAACCAGTTCCAGTCCCACACTCGACTCATAAAAAAAAACCTCGCAAAAATAGAATATCCTGAAAAAAAATGTTTGTCAGCGGGAAAGAGAGAAAAGAGAAATAGAACAAAACAACTCTTGTTCATAACAAATCAATTACAATGACTGGTCTTTCTGCAATCCTTTAGTACGCTCAGGTAGTGTTCAACAGTGCCGCTTCTCAGTCTTCACAGAACAGAGTCTCTGGTGATACTTTTGCGATCTCACTCCATTTATGAGTTCCTTCCGGACTACCGACTTTCCTGCAATGGGAATCGTGGACCCAAGTCTCTCTCTTGGCTACTTTCACTGGGATAGTGCTGTCAACAAAACTTGGTATTGTCCTTCCCACTTGTCTATTAGGCAACCTGAGCGTAAGAACAATCACACAGTCTCTTGGTTCACAATCAAGACAGTTAGCATTTGGCATACCAGCAATCAACAGTTTCAAGTTCTTTTGTCAAGTTCTCAAATGCCGGCTCATCTCAATAAGGTACTGTACTGTCACCTCATTGGTGTATTTCTGATCATTGTGCGGATCAATCATGACATGAGGTTGTCTTCCAAAAACAACCCAAAAAAGACACAAATACCAAAACAAAAACAAATTTCGAAGAGGGTGATTCGTTGAGTGAAGATCTGGGAGTGGTTCCGAAGCTACATAATACTAGTGGCAGTATCTATGATCACAATAGTATAATTTCAAGCTTTGCTCCTACTTCTAGGGGTACCATTATCTACACACAAATTTCTGCACAATTTTTCTTTGCGGTAAACACAGCAGCATCCGTGGCGGCAGGAAATGCCTCTACCCAGTTTGAGAAAACATCAGTGCACACCAATACATAACAATAATTCCTAAAGGGTGTTAACTGTACGAAGTCGATTTGTATTTCCTGAAAAGATCCGTCTGCAGGATGGATATTAGATGGCTCTGTTGGTATTGCTTTACCAATATTCTTCCTCAAGCAAGCAAGACAGGTCATTGCTCTCTTACCTGCATGAGAATAGAATCCTGGCGCACACCAGTAGGCTCTCATCAGCCTGCACATACCCTCTTTGCCTAGATGAGTCAGACCGTGTGCCACCTCAGCTAGACTTGGAAGGTATGCTCTGGGGGCTACTGGCTTACCGTGTCCACCTGTCCACAGTCCTGAGGACTCCTGGCCATATCCCTTTGTCCTCCAGAATGCCTTTTCCTGTAGGGAACACAAATTTTTGTATCTTAATTTAACTATCGTGTGTTTGCAATGTAGAGTACCATGAGCATAACTCAAAAAAGAAAAGGAAAAGAAAAAAGAAACATCTCTAGAGGAGAGAAAGAAGAAGAAAATGAAAAAGAAAATGTCAGGTTTGCCATTCACCAACAGGCATATCAGTGTCTATACAAAATTTCCCTTCACCAGTATTCCCATTCTCCACCCTTTGTGCATGACAAGGCACACTGCAGTAATACTGGTGTCATCGTGCTGTTGAGATATACTGGGTTCGGGCAGAACTCTGAAGGACCTAGGCATGTGGAGTTTGAACTGTAATTGGGTCCATGTATTGTACCACCCTGTGTGAACGCAAAATATGAAGAGGAAACTGTAAAGAAACAGAATAGAGGTTGGTGACAGAAGTGTTTGTAGAGGTGAAGAAGATTTTATAAAAATTTGACAACTGGATTGGGCACTACGGGGAAGTGATTCTCTACTTGGTCTACTCCCCTTAAAAAAAATTCTGTGTTTGTCGTATCGCTATTGGGACTATCCCAGCCATCAATCCAGTGTCCTGTCCATTCTAAGTTCATAGGGAACCCGGTATCTGTGAGATAATTTCCTCTACCTGTGATGGACATGCATCTAGAACAGTAGAATGCGACATTAGTCTTTGTGGGTGTCTAACATACTTTGTACTTCCTGAGCGGGAGCACAGTATATGTATATCATAGCTAACAAAATTAAGTTAATCAGGGGCCATTTCTGCTAGGAAAAAGAAGCAAAAGTTTAGAGGCCCCATCTTAACTCCAGCAAGTTTTGTCAAAGGGTAATGTTGCATTTATTTTGTTCTTCCCGTTAGCCGAATCTGTGTTTTCTATATGGCTTGTGATTCCTTACTATATGTCCCTTGGTCCCGTCTATGTGTTTAATAATGTGGCTTGTATTTTCTGTCTAGGGGATCTATATTGACTATGTGTCCTACTACTCCTACAATCTCTGGCAAAATGCCCTTCCTTCCTACAAGTGTAACATATTACACTGATGGGTCTTTCCTGTATGTGCCAGTATACTTACTGTCCTCAACCTCTCCACCTGTTGTTCTCTGCGCCTAGCAATATTCTTGTGATGTTCAATAGCACACTATCTAAGATTAGCTACTGTGACCCCTGTCCAATTTTGCAAAGAAGTCTGCACCCTGACACTCAATGCCTTATTGAGCCCGTCCATTTGCACAGACAGCCACCTTCCATTTGCCGAATTAGTGTTTACCAGTGGTCTTATCCAGATGGAGAGTTTTCCATTACTGCAAGAGACAAAAACAAAACAAAAAAAAGTTTAAAAAGCTTCTAGGTCATGCGAAGTATTCATTCAATCCTTCTCATTTTTTACTATATATGTACACGAATGATACCATACTTACCTGTTCCACTGGTCTCAGCCACTTCCCCCACAGGCTACTGCTCTTCTTTTACCGGTTGGATACTCCTCTGGGTACATGAGAAATGGCTGAAAACAATCAGGTCACCTTCTCCTCCTAAATAAAACTTCAACATTCATTAGTACATATATAGGTTACAGTCATATTTTTCATATTTTTATTATTTTCTATAGTTTGTATGCTGGCCGTAACGGCTTCCACATCTACATATGGCAGTGTACTTGCATTCTCTTTTTTTTCTTCCTACTTGTTTATTGTTGCTACAAGTTCAAACAGTTCTTATATTTCCATTCTTGTCTTATATGACTTTGGTTAAACATAGCACCTGCAATACCTTAGGATCAAACTCACCAACCCCTCTTGCTGCAACAGGTTTAAACAATTTGTATGTCTGACCCTTTGTTTTCGGGATTTTATCATACATATTCTTATCCTTAAGTTCTGCAATACCTCTGGTTCAAAGCTGCCCACCCTAGGGAATGGTACCCTATCTTTGTCAGTCATACATAACCATTCATTGCAAAAAGCCTCCGTGTGTGAACCATACTTTTCACACATAATAAACCTTGCTGACCCTCTCGGTCACAATTCTGACCTTCTCGGTCCCAAGTCTGACCTTCTCGTTCCCAACTCTTCTTCAGCCTGAACCCTAGCTACCAAACGCCCACTGCTTGTGCAATTGGATCCCATCGCGGACTTTTTGCCAATAACCGCAATCCCCAATGCACACCGCAGATAGACAGTGAAAGACACCTAGTGCTTTCACTCGCTCCTCCGCTGAGTACCACGACTCACTCCAATAGTGAGGCCCTATTGGTTTCTATTTACTGGAAGTGTTAGGAATGACTTACCTTTTCCAGTAAATATCCGCCGCTGGAGATTTTCCTGAGAGAGACCAGCGAAAATTCCCTATACACTTTTTATACACAAATCACGCTTGCGTATGCTCTATACAGCGCTAATAATACTGCGATTTTACACAAAAGCTTGTAAAAGGGGTATCAAGTTGCGCTATGTATCACACCCACAAACGCGTGGTCCAATCGCACAGCGTATAGGTACTTGTTACCTATCTGCCGTACAACCATGGGTCAATGTACAAACTGTGACCCTCAGCTCGGAGCGTAACAAAAAACCTTTTTACTTCAATACTACACAATGCACAATTCCCTATTACGCTCCTCTGCAAATCTCATCACGATTTGCATATTAAACCTTATACTAACGTGAGTCAGCCGCCTCACGTCACCAAGCCTCCACTTACTTGATGTACCACACTACGGTATCCCGAATTTCCTGGGTTCAATATCCACTCACTCCTACGTTCGCTCACTCAAATACACTTTGGTTTTTCTGTACAGAAAATTTCAATTAATTCAGATAGGCAGCCTTACCCCAGAGGCAATACATTTTAAACAAACGTTTTATACTAATCTGCTTTAGAAACCGTGTAGTTTTGTGCTATTGTAGTAAATGTCTACTATCCCACCTTTGAACTAAATGACACTATTGTGTAATTTGTACTTAGCGCCCGCATTCTTACGCACTTTGTGTAAACACACGACCGTGCGTGTCTCTTATGCTGCATGCGCAGTCCTGTACTTTGTCCGAGACACGTGTACAAAACCCAGCGTCCGCAATAAAACAAATCACACAGCTCTATAAATGTGAACAATACTAATTACTATTGCCCACTAGACACAACTTGTTCTGTATAAACTTTTATGCAGACCTGCGTTTGTGTCTTTACACTTACTTCCTTAAAATACTGTTATTTCAAATTTACCTATATAGCAACAAATGTATCCTATTTCACACAGATCTATAATGACTCTAGCAATAATCTATAATTTAAATGATATTATTCAGATTGGATAGCTATCTTGCAGAACATACACTGATATAAATATACACATAATTATGATAATATTATATTTATGTACCATTCACTAGTCTCCTATGTGCTTTTCCACTGCTAAGAAAAAGCAGTTACACAGGTTAATTTGCATTTCAATGGCTATCTTCCCTAGTAAGCAGATTCTACAAGTCTCGGAAGGAAAAAGAGGGAAAAAAAAACCTTTCTTTCCTTTTTCTATCTGTGTGCAATTTTTTTACACCAAGCCAAGCATTTATCTCACCATTTACTCTCCCTAGGCCCAATTGAAACTATTTGTAATTGACTATGGCAAGGGTTAAATAAATGCATTGGTAACTCATAAATGGTGTTTGATGTGACCAAGGAAACTGATTTTTCTGAGCAGAGTGAAAATCAGCTATTTAGAAAATGACCTTCCTAAAATTGCCACTGCTCCTCCTTCTTCCACATCCATGAGGTTTACACAAAATGGTGGACAGGCCATGTGGTTAGTCCAAAATGGAGGACAGACCATGCGGCTTCCTTTGTCACAAAGAAATCACACATTATACAAGCACCAGAAGTTATTTTAGGCCTGAGTTGAAAAAAAAAAAAAAACTATATCAAGGCTATGCAGCAACTTTTACATGTACTTTTAAACCTACTTAACAGATAAACAATCCAATCAAACACAATATGACTTATTTGAACTTTGTTTTGCAACAATAAAAATACATTTTAGCATCTTAAATATTATGAGAAACGCATTGTCCCTTGAAATTTCATATCCTAAACCTAAACCCCCCCCCCCCCCTTTGCAGGGCACTCTGAGTAGTGTTGGTATTATGTGCTTTCACCACTCGTTTTCATGGTAAGCTTATGATCTGCAACACTTTCTACTGATCACTGCACTTGGTAATATTTACCACCAATATGAACAGTTAACCTTTGAAATAGACAGTAGATTTTATCAGCGAGGAACATTTATTTGTTTATTGGTTCTGCAGATTTAACCGGCGACCTTTTGTACACTAGTAGGGAATTCAAATTTTATTGTCCCCGCTCCCGTCTAAAGTGATGGGAGATTGCAGGGGTCGATATTCATTCAATGCCCCCTATCGTGCTGATCACGCCCATTAGTGTCGGGTTTAACCACATAAACCGGCTAAACCCGACAAAACTAATAGGTGCGATCAGGAAAAGTGCCGCTTGGGCACAGAAACGGATCACTTTTCACTAGGGATGAGCGGGTTCGGTTCCTCGGAATCCGAACCCGCCCGAACTTCATGTTTTTTTACACGGGGCCGAGCGACTCGGATCTTCCCACCTTGCTCGGTTAACCCGAGCGCGCCCGAACGTCATCATCCCGCTGTCGGATTCTCGCGAGGCTCGGATTCTATCGCGAGACTCGGATTCTATATAAGGAGCCGCGCGTCGCCGCCATTTTCACACGTGCATTGAGATTCATAGGGAGAGGACGTGGCTGGCGTCCTCTCCGTTTATAGAGAAGAGAGTGAGACAGTAGAGAGAGACACAGTAGTAATTTTGGGGAGCATTAGGAGGAGTACTAGTTACTTGCTGAAGTGATAGATAGTGTGACTGTATATTATCTGACTTGTGGGGGAGACACTGACAGTGGGGAGCAGTTAGAGTCTGAGAGCAGGAATCAGGAGTACATATAACGTACAGTGCACACTTTTGCTGCCAGAGTGCCACACTGCCATTGTGACCACACTGACCACCAGTATAATATATATTGTGATTGTCTGCTTAGGAGTACTACTTGCAAGTTGCTGATAGTGTGACCAGTGACCTGACCACCAGTCACCACCAGTTTAAAATATATATATATATATATAATTGTATATAATATATATATAATATTGTATACCACCTACCCGTGGTTTTTTTTTTTCTTTCTTCTTTATACATACTACTATAGTAGCTTACTGTAGCAGTCTGCGGTGCTGCTGAGCTGACTGTGTCCAGCAGGTCCGTCATCAGTCATTACATAATAAATATATATACCTGTCCGGCTGCAGTACTAGTGATATTATATATATATATATATATATATATTGATTTCATCTCATTATCATCCAGTCTATATTAGCAGCAGACACAGTACGGTAGTCCACGGCTGTAGCTACCTCTGTGTCGGCAGTCGCTCGTCCATCCATAATTGTATACCACCTACCCGTGGTTTTTTTTTTTCTTTCTTCTTTATACATACTACTATAGTAGCTTACTGTAGCAGTCTGCGGTGCTGCTGAGCTGACAGTGTCCAGCAGGTCCGTCATCAGTCATTACATAATAAATATATATACCTGTCCGGCTGCAGTACTAGTGATATTATATATATATATATTGATTTCATCTCATTATCATCCAGTCTATATTAGCAGCAGACACAGTACGGTAGTCCACGGCTGTAGCTACCTCTGTGTCGGCAGTCGCTCGTCCATCCATAATTGTATACCACCTACCCGTGGTTTTTTTTTTCTTTCTTCTTTATACATACTACTATAGTAGCTTACTGTAGCAGTCTGCGGTGCTGCTGAGCTGACAGTGTCCAGCAGGTCCGTCATCAGTCATTACATAATAAATATATATACCTGTCCGGCTGCAGTACTAGTGATATTATATATATATATTGATTTCATCTCATTATCATCCAGTCTATATTAGCAGCAGACACAGTACGGTAGTCCATGGCTGTAGCTACCTCTGTGTCGGCAGTCGCTCGTCCATCCATAATTGTATACCACCTACCCGTGGTTTTTTTTTTTCTTTCTTCTTTATACATACTACTATAGTAGCTTACTGTAGCAGTCTGCGGTGCTGCTGAGCTGACAGTGTCCAGCAGGTCCGTCATCAGTCATTACATAATAAATATATATACCTGTCCGGCTGCAGTACTAGTGATATTATATATATATATATTGATTTCATCTCATTATCATCCAGTCTATATTAGCAGCAGACACAGTACGGTAGTCCACGGCTGTAGCTACCTCTGTGTCGGCAGTCGCTCGTCCATCCATAATTGTATACCACCTACCCGTGGTTTTTTTTTTTCTTTCTTCTTTATACATACTACTATAGTAGCTTACTGTAGCAGTGTGCGGTGCTGCTGAGCTGACAGTGTCCAGCAGGTCCGTCATCAGTCATTACATAATAAATATATCTACCTGTCCGGCTGCAGTACTACTGTGATATTATATATATATATATATTGATTTCATCTCATTATCATCCAGTCTATATTAGCAGCAGACACAGTACGGTAGTCCACGGCTGTAGCTACCTCTGTGTCGGCAGTCGCTCGTCCATCCATAAGTATACTAGTATCCATCCATCTCCATTGTTTACCTGAGGTGCCTTTTAGTTGTGCCTATTAAAATATGGAGAACAAAAATGTTGAGGTTCCAAAATTAGGGAAAGATCAAGATCCACTTCCACCTCGTGCTGAAGCTGCTGCCACTAGTCATGGCCGAGACGATGAAATGCCAGCAACGTCGTCTGCCAAGGCCGATGCCCAATGTCATAGTACAGAGCATGTAAAATCCAAAACACCAAATATCAGTAAAAAAAGGACTCCAAAATCTAAAATAAAATTGTCGGAGGAGAAGCGTAAACTTGCCAATATGCCATTTACCACACGGAGTGGCAAGGAACGGCTGAGGCCCTGGCCTATGTTCATGGCTAGTGGTTCAGCTTCACATGAGGATGGAAGCACTCAGCCTCTCGCTAGAAAAATGAAAAGACTCAAGCTGGCAAAAGCACCGCAAAGAACTGTGCGTTCTTCGAAATCCCAAATCCACAAGGAGAGTCCAATTGTGTCGGTTGCGATGCCTGACCTTCCCAACACTGGACGTGAAGAGCATGCGCCTTCCACCATTTGCACGCCCCCTGCAAGTGCTGGAAGGAGCACCCGCAGTCCAGTTCCTGATAGTCAGATTGAAGATGTCAGTGTTGAAGTACACCAGGATGAGGAGGATATGGGTGTTGCTGGCGCTGGGGAGGAAATTGACAAGGAGGATTCTGATGGTGAGGTGGTTTGTTTAAGTCAGGCACCCGGGGAGACACCTGTTGTCCGTGGGAGGAATATGGCAGTTGACATGCCTGGTGAAAATACCAAAAAAATCAGCTCTTCGGTGTGGAAGTATTTCAACAGAAATGCGGACAACATTTGTCAAGCCGTGTGTTGCCTTTGTCAAGCTGTAATAAGTAGGGGTAAGGACGTTAACCACCTCGGAACATCCTCCCTTATACGTCACCTGCAGCGCATTCATAATAAGTCAGTGACAAGTTCAAAAACTTTGGGCGACAGCGGAAGCAGTCCACTGACCAGTAAATCCCTTCCTCTTGTAACCAAGCTCACGCAAACCACCCCACCAACTCCCTCAGTGTCAATTTCCTCCTTCCCCAGGAATGCCAATAGTCCTGCAGGCCATGTCACTGGCAATTCTGACAATTCCTCTCCTGCCTGGGATTCCTCCGATGCATCCTTGCGTGTAACGCCTACTGCTGCTGGCGCTGCTGTTGTTGCTGCTGGGAGTCGATGGTCATCCCAGAGGGGAAATCGTAAGACCACTTTTACTACTTCCACCAAGCAATTGACTGTCCAACAGTCCTTTGCGAGGAAGATGAAATATCACAGCAGTCATCCTGCTGCAAAGCGGATAACTGAGGCCTTGGCATCCTGGGTGGTGAGAAACGTGGTTCCGGTATCCATCATTACTGCAGAGCCAACTAGAGACTTGTTGGAGGTACTGTGTCCCCGGTACCAAATACCATCTAGGTTCCATTTCTCTAGGCAGGCGATACCGAAAATGTACACAGACCTCAGAAAAAGAGTCACCAGTGTCCTAAAAAATGCAGCTGTACCCAATGTCCACTTAACCACGGACATGTGGACAAGTGGAGCAGGGCAGGGTCAGGACTATATGACTGTGACAGCCCACTGGGTAGATGTATGGACTCCTGCCGCAAGAACAGCAGCGGCGGCACCAGTAGCAGCATCTCACAAACGCCAACTCTTTCCTAGGCAGGCTACGCTTTGTATCACCGGTTTCCAGAATACGCACACAGCTGAAAACCTCTTACGGCAACTGAGGAAGATCATCGCGGAATGGCTTACCCCAATTGGACTCTCCTGTGGATTTGTGGCATCGGACAACGCCAGCAATATTGTGTGTGCATTAAATCTGGGCAAATTCCAGCACGTCCCATGTTTTGCACATACCTTGAATTTGGTGGTGCAGAATTTTTAAAAAAACGACAGGGGCGTGCAAGAGATGCTGTCGGTGGCCAGAAGAATTGCGGGACACTTTCGGCGTACAGGCACCACGTACAGAAGACTGGAGCAACACCAAAAACGCCTGAACCTGCCCTGCCATCATCTGAAGCAAGAAGTGGTAACGAGGTGGAATTCAACCCTATATATGCTTCAGAGGTTGGAGGAGCAGCAAAAGGCCATTCAAGCCTATACAATTCAGCACGATATAGGAGGTGGAATGCACCTGTCTCAAGCGCAGTGGAGAATGATTTCAACGTTGTGCAAGGTTCTGCTGCCCTTTGAACTTGCCACACGTGAAGTCAGTTCAGACACTGCCAGCCTGAGTCAGGTCATTCCCCTCATCAGGCTTTTGCAGAAGAAGCTGGAGACATTGAAGGAGGAGCTAACACGGAGCGATTCCGCTAGGCATGTGGGACTTGTTGATGGAGCCCTTAATTCGCTTAACAAGGATTCACGGGTGGTCAATCTGTTGAAATCAGAGCACTACATTTTGGCCACCGTGCTCAATCCTAGATTTAAAACCTACCTTGGATCTCTCTTTCCGGCAGACACAAGTCTGCTGGGGTTCAAAGACCTGCTGGTGAGAAAATTGTCAAGTCAAGCGGAACGCGACCTGTCAAAATCTCCTCCTTCACATTCTCCCGCAACTGGGGGTGCGAGGAAAAGGCTCAGAATTCCGAGCCCACCCGCTGGCGGTGATGCAGGGCAGTCTGGAGCGACTGCTGATGCTGACATCTGGTCCGGACTGAAGGACCTGTCAACGATTACGGACATGTCGTCTACTGTCACTGCATATGATTCTCTCTCCATTGAAAGAATGGTGGAGGATTATATGAGTGACCGCATCCAAGTAGGCACGTCACACAGTCCGTACTTATACTGGCAGGAAAAAGAGGCAATTTGGAGGCCCTTGCACAAACTGGCTTTATTCTACCTAAGTTGCCCTCCCACAAGTGTGTACTCCGAAAGAGTGTTTAGTGCCGCCGCTCACCTTGTCAGCAATCGGCGTACGAGGTTACTTCTAGAAAATGTGGAGAAGATGATGTTCATTAAAATGAATTATAATCAATTCCTCCGTGGAGACATTGACCAGCAGCAATTGCCTCCACAAAGTACACAGGGAGCTGAGATGGTGGATTCCAGTGGGGACGAATTGATAATCTGTGAGGAGGGGGATGTACACGGTGATATATCGGAGGATGATGATGAGGTGGACATCTTGCCTCTGTAGAGCCAGTTTGTGCAAGGAGAGATTAATTGCTTCTTTTTCGGTGGGGTCCAAACCAACCCGTCATTTCAGTCACAGTCGTGTGGCAGACCCTGTCACTGAAATGATGGGTTGGTTAAAGTGTGCATGTCCTGTTTATACAACATAAGGGTGGGTGGGAGGGCCCAAGGACAATTCCATCTTGCACCTCTTTTTTCTTTAATTTTTCTTTGCGTCATGTGCTGTTTGGGGAGTGTTTTTTGGAAGGGCCATCCTGCGTGACACTGCAGTGCCACTCCTAGATGGGCCAGGTGTTTGTGTCGGCTACTAGGGTCGCTTATCTTACTCACACAGCTACCTCATTGCGCCTCTTTTTTTCTTTGCGTCATGTGCTGTTTGGGGAGTGTTTTTTGGAAGGGCCATCCTGCGTGACACTGCAGTGCCACTCCTAGATGGGCCCGGTGTTTGTGTCGGCCACTAGGGTCGCTTATCTTACTCACACAGCTACCTCATTGCGCCTCTTTTTTTCTTTGCGTCATGTGCTGTTTGGGGAGTGTTTTTTGGAAGGGCCATCCTGCGTGACACTGCAGTGCCACTCCTAGATGGGCCCGGTGTTTGTGTCGGCCACTAGGGTCGCTTATCTTACTCACACAGCTACCTCATTGCGCCTCTTTTTTTCTTTGCGCCATGTGCTGTTTGGGGAGTGTTTTTTGGAAGGGCCATCCTGCGTGACACTGCAGTGCCACTCCTAGATGGGCCCGGTGTTTGTGTCGGCCACTAGGGTCGCTTATCTTACTCACACAGCTACCTCATTGCGCCTCTTTTTTTCTTTGCGTCATGTGCTGTTTGGGGAGTGTTTTTTGGAAGGGCCATCCTGCGTGACACTGCAGTGCCACTCTTAGATGGGCCCGGTGTTTGTGTCGGCCACTAGGGTCGCTTATCTTACTCACACAGCTACCTCATTGCGCCTCTTTTTTTCTTTGCGTCATGTGCTGTTTGGGGAGTGTTTTTTGGAAGGGCCATCCTGCGTGACACTGCAGTGCCACTCCTAGATGGGCCCGGTGTTTGTGTCGGCCACTAGGGTCGCTTATCTTACTCACACAGCTACCTCATTGCGCCTCTTTTTTTCTTTGCGTCATGTGCTGTTTGGGGAGTGTTTTTTGGAAGGGCCATCCTGCGTGACACTGCAGTGCCACTCCTAGATGGGCCAGGTGTTTGTGTCGGCCACTAGGGTCGCTTATCTTACTCACACAGCTACCTCATTGCGCCTCTTTTTTTCTTTGCGTCATGTGCTGTTTGGGGAGTGTTTTTTGGAAGGGCCATCCTGCGTGACACTGCAGTGCCACTCCTAGATGGGCCCGGTGTTTGTGTCGGCCACTAGGGTCGCTTATCTTACTCACACAGCTACCTCATTGCGCCTCTTTTTTTCTTTGCGTCATGTGCTGTTTGGGGAGTGTTTTTTGGAAGGGCCATCCTGCGTGACACTGCAGTGCCACTCCTAGATGGGCCCGGTGTTTGTGTCGACCACTAGGGTCGCTTATCTTACTCACACAGCTACCTCATTGCGCCTCTTTTTTTCTTTGCGTCATGTGCTGTTTGGGGAGTGTTTTTTGGAAGGGCCATCCTGCGTGACACTGCAGTGCCACTCCTAGATGGGCCAGGTGTTTGTGTCGGCCACTAGGGTCGCTTATCTTACTCACACAGCTACCTCATTGCGCCTCTTTTTTTCTTTGCGTCATGTGCTGTTTGGGGAGTGTTTTTTGGAAGGGCCATCCTGCGTGACACTGCAGTGCCACTCCTAGATGGGCCCGGTGTTTGTGTCGGCCACTAGGGTCGCTTATCTTACTCACACAGCTACCTCATTGCGCCTCTTTTTTTCTTTGCGTCATGTGCTGTTTGGGGAGTGTTTTTTGGAAGGGCCATCCTGCGTGACACTGCAGTGCCACTCCTAGATGGGCCCGGTGTTTGTGTCGGCCACTAGGGTCGCTTATCTTACTCACACAGCTACCTCATTGCGCCTCTTTTTTTCTTTGCGTCATGTGCTGTTTGGGGAGTGTTTTTTGGAAGGGCCATCCTGCGTGACACTGCAGTGCCACTCCTAGATGGGCCCGGTGTTTGTGTCGGCCACTAGGGTCGCTTATCTTACTCACACAGCTACCTCGGTGCAAATTTTAGGACTAAAAATAATATTGTGAGGTGTGAGGTATTCAGAATAGACTGAAAATGAGTGGAAATTATGGTTTTTGAGGTTAATAATACTTTGGGATCAAAATGACCCCCAAATTCTATGATTTAAGCTGTTTTTTAGTGTTTTTTGAAAAAAACACCCGAATCCAAAACACCCGAATCCGACAAAAAAAATTCGGTGAGGTTTTGCCAAAACGCGGTCGAACCCAAAACACGGCCGCGGAACCGAACCCAAAACCAAAACACAAAACCCGAAAAATTTCAAGTGCACATCTCTACTTTTCACACATTTCTGCTCACCACCCTTGGCAGGTCTGAGCTGAAATGTAGACGCCAGCAGCCGATTGCGCCCGAATGGAGCTACATTTGAATATCACCGTTTGGCGCCATCCATTGGCTGCCGGTATCAAGAAGATTTGCATCTTGCCCTAAGACCCTAACAGGGAATATATTGTGTTAATATTGAAAAGTACTAATTAACACAGAACTGTATTTGTCCTACTGCACTGTATTTTATATTGTATGCAGAATCTGTTGTGACATTATTAATTACCAGTGAAGATGACTATGCATTTAAATCCCTTTAACAGTGATCCAAACTCCTGTTAATAAAATTTGAGTCACTGTCCTACTCTGGGGTGGGGGGTTACTCATCCTGCCTAACACCCGGGGAAGGAATGTGATCCACAGTCTTCAGGGAAGCCGTGGAATGACATGTGCGGAGACTCAGGTACAGCACACCTATAGACACTTGACTACCAGTGGTATTACCAACTTGGCATCCGTGAACAGGATTGGAAAAACAAGATGTCAGAATCACAGACGCCTGCATCAACTTCAGGCCGGAGATTGCTGTCCGCTTCACCCACTCAGAGATTTTCACCGGTGACACATGCTTCACCCATCACTATGCCGTATTATTTTGGGACCCCATGATTACTGATGTACTCTGGGGATACACACACACACACACACACACACACACACACGTATCTTCACAGAATTTAAAGATAGAATGCAGTCAATGTTCTGGCTATACCCACTTAGTGACGAGCAAAGAGTTGAGATCGTGATTGGACAGCTGAAAGGTCCTGCACTACAGGAAGTGAAAGTGTGGTTGGATGAAGAGCAGAAGATGGTGTAAGATATCTTCAAAAAATTAGTATGTACTTTATCTTCGACTCAAGAACCATTTCTGAACTAAAGGTTGATTTACTCCAGCAAGCAACAACCCCCAGAGTCACTGAAGGAGTTTGCACTGGGCTTGCAGGAAGCTATGCGGGAGATCCAAGACTGAGAACTACGTAAGGTAGAGCAGGTGGAAGAAACCCTTATTCATTTATTTATTAAAAGGATGCATGGAGAAGCAACAAGGGTGCAACTCAGGATGTGGAAATGCCAGAATCCCATATGCCCATTTTCAGAGTTCAAATGAGTCATGCTTGATATCCTCAGAGTCAACTAGAACACTGACACTGAATACGGCGCATTGTCATAGCAGCTGGAGGGCTGAAACTTTGGAGATGCCAGTCATTACATGAAGCCTGATCTCGTGACACCTAGAAGAATGGTCACTGAGCAGGTACAATCTGGTTATGATCCGATTGGGGCCCTTACAAGTACAATCCCTGAAATCATGAAGGAGATAAAAAAGATCCAACAGGAACAAGCTGGAACCAAGTGCAGAGAATGGCACCAGGATCGCAGTGGAAAAAACTGGCCATGTTGGGACGTCCCAGAGGAATTGGGGTGATGCCCCAGAGACCAGTTCGATGCCCATGGAAAGCCTATATGTAGATGTTACAAACAAAGTGGACATATGGTACAAAACCGTCCGAATGTTCCTCTAAATGACAAGACACTGAGGCGAGGGACCAACTTTTGGGATGAATTCCATCAATAGGTCCATCAACATAGGAGTGGGTCCTAGATATATTGGCACACAGAGTTTGTGCTACACTGGGATGAACAAGACATTTTGACCCCACCCCACCTACCACCTGGTTACATCTACTGGCCAGTAACGGGCAACAGATTACATATAGCCACTATTGGAAGGCTGACTTGAAAAGGCATAGCTCACTAGTCAAGTCGTGACTGTACCCTGAAAACTTATTTATCTACACAGTATGTTATGGCGTTCCTGTAATCCAATTTCCCAGCCACCTATTCTGATTATAATGTACTACACTATAATACCACATTGTAGTACAACTATTATCATAGTATAAAATGATAGGACATTATAATCAGTCTCAGGAGATAACGCACACGAGCAAGGCCAAAATCCGGCCACTACGTCAAAGATACAAACATAACAGCTTTACTGAGCGCAAGCTAATTACTCAGTTTTAATATGCACAATTGATTCTTGCACCAGCCTTATGGCAGGTGCCGATTTCCATCTGAGTAGGGCCTGCAGTCTGGATGATGTAGCATCTGTGTACGCAAACACTTCAGCAACACTTTTATAACAAGTCCATAAAAGAGACAATTTCTGGGCCTTAGTCCAAACACATGGGCGGCACATGCTGTAAAGTACAGATATTCAGTACACATGCGCCGGACCGGGTCTGCAACGGTGGATGCAAGGGAGCATCAGACTGCAAGCAATAGCACCTCTACCACAGGCTATAGCATCTCTACCACATCTGAATAAGGCCTTCTGTGCGTCTGAATAGCCACCTCCCAGTTATAGCCCACGAACACCCAGCATTTATCCAAACCCCTCTGATACGTATGTCTCAATTGCAAATGCGCCTTTGTGCATAAACTCTGCGTAATGCATGCACCGGAGGAGTTTTAAGGGTTTTTTGAGCACATACAGGAGCAAAAAATCATTCAACTACATCAGGCCTGGCCAACCTGTGGCTCTCCAGATGTTGTGAAACTACACATCCCAGCATGCCCTGCTACAGTTTTAGCATTCCCTTATAGCAAAACTGTGGCAAAGCATGATGGGACTTGTAGTTTTACAACAGCTGGAGAGCCACAGGTTGGCCAGGCCTGAACTACATGAACATTGGCAGTGTGTGCACTATGAATCAGGCACATTGACTGATATTTGACACAGTTACGCCATTCTGTATGTAAAGTACCTGGGTTACAGAATACCACCGGGATAGGGAGTGCATTAATCATGTAATTAATAAATACCTAGAGTGATATAGTTTCATGACATTGTTTCTTTTGCATCATCATCCATATGATATAAAAATATTCCCTTACAGTTATTAAATCCTAAATAATCAATGACATATATGTACGCTAATGCCTTTAGTGACAAGCTTCCATGTAAAGACATTTATGGAAGTGGAGAACTACAATATGTCTCAGGTAGAAGACATCTTTATATGACAGGAATATGAGTTACACCTTACAGTGCAGTATATCACCAATCTTTATCAATTACTTCAACACTGAGATGCTCCCCTTTAATTCTCAAAAAGTTATGTGCAACGAAAATACTAGACAATAAAACAATAATAATGTATTGTAAGTGCCACATAAGCACTGATGTAAGGGCATGGAAGAACACATCATTAGATCTTACCATAGATAACATCATGGTGAAGATCGATGACCACCTCTCAATCCAAATAGCAGGTAAGATGTAAAATTTCCTGGTGGCTGCTGGGTCTGGTGGCATGCCCACGCCATTTCCAGGCATCTAGCCAGGTAGAAATTGGCCATTGATAGCCCTTGGTGATGACCTTGGGAAAACACTCTGTAGCTTTTGCTATGTTGGCAATGTTATCATAAAGCAAAACCTGCTTGGCCACATCAGCTGCCAGTGTATACATGCTGCGGTGTTAGTAGAAGCTGACCATCTGACCCCTGGGCATACACATTTCCTCTCTCTGTTGCTTTCTTCACGGTCTCCCGAACATGGCCCAGGCTTTACTTAATGCCCCAGCTATGCAGGTACATTATGCCAAGCCGTCCCTGTGACTCAAGGATCCCAATGCCACAGGCTTCTGAGTGCCAAAAGAAAGATTGTGCAATCCAAGCACATCTGACTTACCTCTTACAGTAGTTATCAGTCCTTCAATGACACATACTATATGTTACCTTTGTATCCATTTAGCTGCCAATATTTTGCATAATACCATATTATTGCAACGTGATGTGCCACAAAAAATGTAGTGCTGTATGAGCAGGAGAGGTGCTAGGGTGTTCAGTACCTCCCGCAAACGATAAATTTGAACCCTCCCATATTTTATAAAGAGACAACACATGCCATTGGTACAAAAAAGAGATGTGGCCTCACAGGAAAGGGGTATAGCAACACAATGGTACCCCAATTAAAATTTCACCACACACTAGCACAATGTTGTTGACATTACACTGCACACAGTGCCTCTGACTCTTAGTACACCTTATTATAATGTCCCTTATTCACGTTATGTCACATAGTAGTGCCCCTTAAACACTATTCCCACAGTAGTGCCCCTAATTCACGTTACACCACACAGTAGTGCCCCTTATACACAATTCCCACAGTAGTGGCCCTTATTCACGTTATGCCACACAGTAGTGCATCTTGCACATAATTCCCATAGTAGGAGCTCTTATACACAATGCCCACAGTAGTGCCCCTTATATGCATAATACCAACAGTAGTAGTGCTCCTTATACAAATAATGCCCGCAGTAGTAGTGCCCCTTACACACAGACATACTGGGTTGTATTGCACTGCTCTAGCACACACACATGGTTACACCTCACTGCATAGGGGGCATACATAGATGATTATACACAATGCACAGAGGGGGCAATCAGTAGGTAGGGGGGCAATCAGGAGGTGGGCAGAGAGGGGGGCATCTAGTCCTCCCATAACAATTCAACTCACCTGCTGTTGGCATATCATGCAGGGAGCAGCAGCCCTTCTCAGCGGCAGTAACATCCCTTGTCTGTCTGCAGCACAGTGTGCTAGCTGTGCCGTGGTGGATTCGGCAAGAGGAGCACTGCGCAGCATGACTGTCTGAAGCTGGCTCACCGCAGTCACAGCTCATCCCCCTGATGTTTGTAGGCTGTTTCACGATGCCGTCGCAGTTTACCAAATTGCAATGGCTCTGTGTCTAGGTGTGGTCAGTGATAAATGTGTATATATCTAAGTGTCACAATCCTGACTGTAGGTTTTATATTTGGTGACTTACCCCTGCCATCTGTCCTGGATCCTGTGTCTTTTCACTCACGGAGTTAAACAGCTTGTCAGCACTGAGTTTTCCTGAGTTCTCTGCCTGAGAGGTAATAGTTAATTAGCTCCACCTGTGGTGATCTCCTGTGTGAGGCTGAATTCAGTAATCTGAACTTTAGGTCTATAAGCCAGCATCCTATGTTTTGCAGAAGTCCAGGCTTCAGTGTTCTCTCGGCCTGCTAGGCCTCATTCTACATCACAGCCTTGGCTAGAGTAGTCACATGACAGTGACTGTTCACCTGACCCAGAGTTGTTCAATCCTCTGCCAGCCTGAGACTCTCTGCATCACCTAATCCTGCTCACCAATCACCAAGGACCAGGAAGTATAAATCAGGAGGCTGAGTTAGAAACGGGGCCAGTTCCTTGTGTCACACACAGCTATGTGTGAGCATTCTAGCTGAGCTCCCTAAGGTTGTGATCTCCAGAGCTCCCGTATCCCAGTACCTCAGTACCTCCGTGCTTCCAGCACCTCCGTGCCTCAGTACCTCCGTGCCTCAGTACCTCAGCACCTCCGTGCCTCAGCATCTCCGTGCTTTCAGCACCTCCGTGCCTCCGTGCCTCAGTACCTCCGTGCTTCCAGCACCTCCGTGCCTCTGCACCTCCGTGCCTCAGCACCTCCGTGCTTTCAGCACCTCCGTGCCTCAGTATCTCCGTGCTTTCAGCACCTCCGTGCCTCAGTACCTCCGTGCTTCCAGCACCTCCGTGCCTCAGTACCTCCGTGCTTCCAGCACCTCCGTGCCTCCGTGCCTCTGCACCTCCGTGCCTCAGCACCTCCGTGCTTCCAGCACCTCCATGCCTCCGTGCCTCAGTACCTCCGTGCTTCCAGCACCTCCGTGCCTCAGTACCTCCGTGCTTCCAGCACCTCCGTGCCTCCGTGCCTCAGCACCTCCGTGCTTTCAGCACCTCCGTGCCTCAGTACCTCTGTGCTTCCAGCACCTCTGTGCCTCCGTGCCTCAGCACCTCCGTGCCTCAGCATCTCCGTGCTTCCAGCACCTCCGTGCCTCAGCACCCCAGTGTCTCTACGCACCCCAGTGTCTCTACGCACCCCAGTGTCTCTACGCACCCCAGTGTCTCCACGCACCTCAGTGTCTCTACGCACCTCAGTGCCTCCAATCACCTCAGTGCCTCCACGCACCTCAGTGCCTCTACGCACCTCAGTGTCTACGCACCCCAGTGTCTCTACGCACCTCAGTGTCTCTACGCACCTCAGTGCCTCTACGCACCTCAGTGCCTCTATGCACCTCAGTGCCTCTACGCACCTCAGTGTCTCCAAGTACCTCAGTGTCTCCAAGTACCTCAGTGTCTCCAAGCACCTCAGTGTCTCCAAGCACCTCAGTGTCTCCAAGTACCTCAGTGTCTCCAAGCACCTCAGTGTCTCCAAGCACCTCAGTGTCTCCAAGCATCTCAGTGTCCCCAAGCACCCCGTGCCCTTTAGCACAGTTGTACCTGTTATTCTTCACTGATTCATCAGCGCCTTTCCAGTTCTGTCTTTCAGGAGACCTTCAGCGCCCACACGTGCTTCCTGTCTGCCGACCTCATCCTGCATGAGGAGAACCTGGATTCGGCCATCTCTGCCGCGGTTCCTCTTCCCAGTCACCGGAAGAGACCCCGAGTCCACAACACTTCCAAACCAGGTCAGTGGTGGTATTCGTGTAGTCCTCCAGTCGCCCGCGCAGACTTCGCTAGCACCGGGTTCACAAAACCTTAGTCATGACAGTAGGAACTGGCCACATGGACCCGGCCGAAAGTGTTTGTCTGACGCAGGACCTCCTAAGCAATATTGCAGGATGCTTGGAAGGTCTGGAGTCGACTCAGCATCAATTGGCACAGTGTCTGCAGCGGAATTCTTTCTCCAGAGATTCTCTGACCTTCTGCTCTAAGACTCCTGACCAACTGCAGATTTTCTACCAGATGTTACTACAGTTACAAGAACTTTTGCCTAGTATTCTCTCTCTGATGCCTGATCTCCTCAGGAATACTACCAACGTTGTTGATCCTGTTTTGTCCCATCCAGTTAATAGAGTCTCTTCCTCTGCGCAAGGGAAAGTTTTTCATCAGAGCTATCCACGGCCCAAGCTCTCTGAAGCTGAACGTCAGCGGCGTAAGGAGCTACATCTCTGTCTTTACTGTGGAAATTCTGGTCATTTTGTTAAAGACTGCATTCTTCGCAAGCCAGGTAATAGTGACAAATCTCAGTATCATAGTGCTCATGTCTACAAGTCATCCACAGTATCCGATCCTTCTGCTGCTGACGGGGGTATACAGAAGGCTACTCTTCTGAGAGAGACTCAAATTTATGACTGGGGTCCGGTGGTTAAAAGACCTTATCCCAAGTTGGGTGTCCAGAGAAGAATGTTCAAGCCATTTACAGTCACAGTGGAGTCCGTGTCCACAGCCCCAGGAGGGGCGTCTTCAGAGTGTCCAGCCCCAGGAGGGGCGTCTTCAGAGCGTCCAGCCCCAGGAGGGGCGTCTTCAGAGCGTCCAGCCCCAGGAGGGGCGTCTTCAGAGCGTCCAGCCCCAGTGAGGGGTTCAGAGCGTCCAGCCCCAGAGAGTCTTCAGAGTGCTGCCCAGCCAGAGAGTCTTCAGAGTGCTGCCCAGCCAGAGAGTCTTCAGAGTGCTGCCCAGCCAGAGAGTCTTCAGAGTGCTGCCCAGCCAGAGAGTCTTCAGAGTGCTGCCCAGCCAGAGAGTCTACAGAATGCTGCCCAGCCAGAGATTCTACAGAGTGCTGCCCAGCCAGAGATTCTACAGAGTGCTGCCCAGCCAGAGATTCTACAGAGTGCTGCCCAGCCAGAGATTCTACAGAGTGCTGCCCAGCCAGAGATTCTACAGAGTGCTGCCCAGCCAGAGATTCTACAGAGTGCTGCTGCCCAGCCAGAGATTCTACAGAGTGCTGCCCAGCCCCGTGAAGAGGGGGCTCTTGCCTCAGCCCAGCCCCGTGAAGTGGGGGCTCTTGCCTCAGCCCAGCCCCGTGAAGAGGGGGCTCCTGCCTTAGTTCAGCGCCGTGAAGAAAGGGCTCAGTCCATCCCGGTTCCAGCCGGTCCAGCCATACTCCAGGCCCAGCCTGGTCAGTCCGTCCCGGTTCCAGCCGGTCCAGCAATACTCCAGGCCCAGCCTGGTCAGTCCGTCCCGGTTCCAGCCGGTCCAGCAATACTCCAGGCCCTGCCTGGTCAGTCCGTCCCGGTTCCAGCCGGTCCAGCAATACTCCAGGCCCTGCCTGGTCAGTCCGTCCCGGTTCCAGCCGGTCCAGCAATATTCCAGGCCCTGCCTGGTCAGTCCGTCCCGGTTCCAGCCGGTCCAGCAATACTCCAGGCCCTGCCTGGTCAGTCCGTCACGGTTCCAGCCGGTCCAGCAATACTCCAGGCTCTGCCTGGTCAGTCCGTCCCGGTTCCAGCCGGTCCAGCAATACTCCAGGACCAGCCTGGTCAGTCTCCTTTGGCTCCAGCCAATTCAAGTATCCTCGGATCCAATCCAGTCCTACTCGTCCAGCCAAAGCTTTCTTCAGTTTCATCCTCTAAGCTTTCGTCTGATGGTTTTCCACCTATTTACTTTGATGGAGATTTATTGCAATATGCCGCTCTGGTTGAACAATTTCTCTCTCGGATGGAGTCTGATCCTTCAGGTGCAGTAACTCCTTCCAACATTACTCAATATCTGTTCCTGGCATTCAGAGGAAGAGCTTTGGAGTGGGCCAACATACTCTTTGAGAGTAATGATCCTGTGTTCCATGACTTACAGACTTTTAGTAACGCTGTAGTTAAAGAATTTAGTCCTAAACCTTTGGAATCTGCATCAACGAAGGTCCTAAATTCTTCTGTATGAATTTCTCAAGTTCCTCTAAGATTCAAGATGGGTGTCCGGAGTCCACCCTTGAAGAGGGGGATACTGTCACAATCCTGACTGTAGGTTTTATATTTGGTGACTTACCCCTGCCATCTGTCCTGGATCCTGTGTCTTTTCACTCACGGAGTTAAACAGCTTGTCAGCACTGAGTTTTCCTGAGTTCTCTGCCTGAGAGGTAATAGTTAATTAGCTCCACCTGTGGTGATCTCCTGTGTGAGGCTGAATTCAGTAATCTGAACTTTAGGTCTAAAAGCCAGCATCCTGTGTTTTGCAGAAGTCCAGGCTTCAGTGTTCTCTCGGCCTGCTAGGCCTCATTCTACATCACAGCCTTGGCTAGAGTAGTCACATGACAGTGACTGTTCACCTGACCCAGAGTTGTTCAATCCTCTGCCAGCCTGAGACTCTCTGCATCACCTAATCCTGTTCACCAATCACCAAGGACCAGGAAGTATAAATCAGGAGGCTGAGTTAGAAACGGGGCCAGTTCCTTGTGTCACACACAGCTATGTGTGAGCATTCTAGCTGAGCTCCCTAAGGTTGTGATCTCCAGAGCTCCCGTATCCCAGTACCTCAGTACCTCCGTGCTTCCAGCACCTCCGTGCCTCAGTACCTCAGTACCTCCGTGCCTCAGTACCTCCGTGCCTCAGCACCTCCGTGTCTCAGCATCTCCGTGCTTCCAGCACCTCCGTGCCTCAGTACCTCCGTGCTTCCAGCACCTCCGTGCCTCAGCACCTCCGTGCCTCAGCATCTCCGTGCTTTCAGCACCTCCGTGCTTCCAGCACCTCCGTGCCTCCGTGGCTCAGTACCTCCGTGCTTCCAGCACCTCCGTGCCTCCGTGCCTCTGCACCTCCGTGCTTTCAGCACCTCCGTGCTTTCAGCACCTCCGTGCCTCAGTATCTCCGTGCTTGCAGCACCTCCGTGCCTCAGCACCCCAGTGTCTCTGCGCACCCCAGTGTCTCTACGCACCCCAGTGTCTCTACGCACCCCAGTGTCTCCACGCACCTCCGTGCTTCTAGCACCTCAGTGCCTCCAATCACCTCAGTGCCTCCACGCACCTCAGTGCCTCTACGCACCTCAGTGTCTCTACGCACCCCAGTGTCTCTACGCACCTCAGTGACTCCACGCACCTCAGTGCCTCTACGCACCTCAGTGTCTCTACGCACCCCAGTGTCTCTACGCACCTCAGTGTCTCCAAGTACCTCAGTGTCTCCAAGCACCTCAGTGTCTCCAAGCACCTCAGTGTCTCCAAGCATCTCAGTGTCCCCAAGCACCCCGTGCCCTTTAGCACAGTTGTACCTGTTATTCTTCACTGATTCATCAGCGCCTTTCCAGTTCTGTCTTTCAGGAGACCTTCAGCGCCCACACGTGCTTCCTGTCTGCCGACCTCATCCTGCATGAGGAGAACCTGGATTCGGCCATCTCTGCCGCGGTTCCTCTTCCCAGTCACCGGAAGAGACCCCGAGTCCACAACACTTCCAAACCAGGTCAGTGGTGGTATTCGTGTAGTCCTCCAGTCGCCCGCGCAGACTTCGCTAGCACCGGGTTCACAAAACCTTAGTCATGACAGTAGGAACTGGCCACATGGACCCGGCCGAAAGTGTTTGTCTGACGCAGGACCTCCTAAGCAATATTGCAGGATGCTTGGAAGGTCTGGAGTCGACTCAGCATCAATTGGCACAGTGTCTGCAGCGGAATTCTTTCTCCAGAGATTCTCTGACCTTCTGCTCTAAGACTCCTGACCAACTGCAGATTTTCTACCAGATGTTACTACAGTTACAAGAACTTTTGCCTAGTATTCTCTCTCTGATGCCTGATCTCCTCAGGAATACTACCAACGTTGTTGATCCTGTTTTGTCCCATCCAGTTAATAGAGTCTCTTCCTCTGCGCAAGGGAAAGTTTTTCATCAGAGCTATCCACGGCCCAAGCTCTCTGAAGCTGAACGTCAGCGGCGTAAGGAGCTACATCTCTGTCTTTACTGTGGAAATTCTGGTCATTTTGTTAAAGACTGCATTCTTCGCAAGCCAGGTAATAGTGACAAATCTCAGTATCATAGTGCTCATGTCTACAAGTCATCCACAGTATCCGATCCTTCTGCTGCTGACGGGGGTATCAAGAAGGCTACTCTTCTGAGAGAGACTCAAATTTATGACTGGGGTCCGGTGGTTAAAAGACCTTATCCCAAGTTGGGTGTCCAGAGAAGAATGTTCAAGCCATTTACAGTCACAGTGGAGTCCGTGTCCACAGCCCCAGGAGGGGCGTCTTCAGAGTGTCCAGCCCCAGGAGGGGCGTCTTCAGAGCGTCCAGCCCCAGGAGGGGCGTCTTCAGAGCGTCCAGCCCCAGGAGGGGCGTCTTCAGAGCGTCCAGCCCCAGTGAGGGGTTCAGAGAGCGTCCAGCCCCAGAGAGTCTTCAGAGTGCTGCCCAGCCAGAGAGTCTTCAGAGTGCTGCCCAGCCAGAGAGTCTTCAGAGTGCTGCCCAGCCAGAGAGTCTTCAGAGTGCTGCCCAGCCAGAGAGTCTACAGAGTGCTGCCCAGCCAGAGAGTCTACAGAGTGCTGTCCAGCCAGAGATTCTACAGAGTGCTGCCCAGCCAGAGATTCCACAGAGTGCTGCCCAGCCAGAGATTCTACAGAGTGCTGCCCAGCCAGAGATTCTACAGAGTGCTGCCCAGCCAGAGATTCTACAGAGTGCTGCCCAGCCAGAGATTCTACAGAGTGCTGCTGCCCAGCCAGAGATTCTACAGAGTGCTGCCCAGCCCCGTGAAGAGGGGGCTCTTGCCTCAGCCCAGCCCCGTGAAGTGGGGGCTCTTGCCTCAGCCCATCCCCGTGAAGAGGGGGCTCCTGCCTTAGTTCAGCCCCGTGAAGAAAGGGCTCAGTCCATCCCGGTTCCAGCCGGTCCAGCCATACTCCAGGCCCAGCCTGGTCAGTCCGTCCCGGTTCCAGCCGGTCCAGCAATACTCCAGGCCCAGCCTGGTCAGTCCGTCCCGGTTCCAGCCGGTCCAGCAATACTCCAGGCTCTGCCTGGTCAGTCCGTCCCGGTTCCAGCCGGTCCAGCAATACTCCAGGCCCTGCCTGGTCAGTCCGTCCCGGTTCCAGCCGGTCCAGCAATATTCCAGGCCCTGCCTGGTCAGTCCGTCCCGGTTCCAGCCGGTCCAGCAATACTCCAGGCCCTGCCTGGTCAGTCCGTCACGGTTCCAGCCGGTCCAGCAATACTCCAGGCTCTGCCTGGTCAGTCCGTCCCGGTTCCAGCCGGTCCAGCAATACTCCAGGACCAGCCTGGTCAGTCTCCTTTGGCTCCAGCCAATTCAAGTATCCTCGGATCCAATCCAGTCCTACTCGTCCAGCCAAAGCTTACTTCAGTTTCATCCTCTAAGCTTTCGTCTGATGGTTTTCCACCTATTTACTTTGATGGAGATTTATTGCAATATGCCGCTCTGGTTGAACAATTTCTCTCTCGGATGGAGTCTGATCCTTCAGGTGCAGTAACTCCTTCCAACATTACTCAATATCTGTTCCTGGCATTCAGAGGAAGAGCTTTGGAGTGGGCCAACATGCTCTTTGAGAGTAATGATCCTGTGTTCCATGACTTACAGACTTTTAGTAACGCTGTAGTTAAAGAATTTAGTCCTAAACCTTTGGAATCTGCATCAACGAAGGTCCTAAATTCTTCTGTATGAATTTCTCAAGTTCCTCTAAGATTCAAGATGGGTGTCCGGAGTCCACCCTTGAAGAGGGGGATACTGTCACAATCCTGACTGTAGGTTTTATATTTGGTGACTTACCCCTGCCATCTGTCCTGGATCCTGTGTCTTTTCACTCACGGAGTTAAACAGCTTGTCAGCACTGAGTTTTCCTGAGTTCTCTGCCTGAGAGGTAATAGTTAATTAGCTCCACCTGTGGTGATCTCCTGTGTGAGGCTGAATTCAGTAATCTGAACTTTAGGTCTAAAAGCCAGCATCCTGTGTTTTGCAGAAGTCCAGGCTTCAGTGTTCTCTCGGCCTGCTAGGCCTCATTCTACATCACAGCCTTGGCTAGAGTAGTCACATGACAGTGACTGTTCACCTGACCCAGAGTTGTTCAATCCTCTGCCAGCCTGAGACTCTCTGCATCACCTAATCCTGTTCACCAATCACCAAGGACCAGGAAGTATAAATCAGGAGGCTGAGTTAGAAACGGGGCCAGTTCCTTGTGTCACACACAGCTATGTGTGAGCATTCTAGCTGAGCTCCCTAAGGTTGTGATCTCCAGAGCTCCCGTATCCCAGTACCTCAGTACCTCCGTGCTTCCAGCACCTCCGTGCCTCAGTACCTCCGTGCCTCAGTACCTCCGTGCCTCAGCACCTCCGTGTCTCAGCATCTCCGTGCTTCCAGCACCTCCGTGCCTCAGTACCTCCGTGCTTCCAGCACCTCCGTGCCTCCGTGCCTCAGCACCTCCGTGCCTCAGCATCTCCGTGCTTTCAGCACCTCCGTGCTTCCAGCACCTCCGTGCCTCCGTGGCTCAGTACCTCCGTGCTTCCAGCACCTCCGTGCCTCCGTGCCTCTGCACCTCCGTGCTTTCAGCACCTCCGTGCTTTCATCACCTCCGTGCCTCAGTATCTCCGTGCTTGCAGCACCTCCGTGCCTCAGCACCCCAGTGTCTCTGCGCACCCCAGTGTCTCTACGCACCCCAGTGTCTCTACGCACCCCAGTGTCTCCACGCACCTCCGTGCTTCTAGCACCTCAGTGCCTCCAATCACCTCAGTGCCTCCACGCACCTCAGTGCCTCTACGCACCTCAGTGTCTCTACGCACCCCAGTGTCTCTACGCACCTCAGTGACTCCACGCACCTCAGTGCCTCTACGCACCTCAGTGTCTCTACGCACCCCAGTGTCTCTACGCACCTCAGTGTCTCCAAGTACCTCAGTGTCTCCAAGCACCTCAGTGTCTCCAAGCACCTCAGTGTCTCCAAGCATCTCAGTGTCCCCAAGCACCCCGTGCCCTTTAGCACAGTTGTACCTGTTATTCTTCACTGATTCATCAGCGCCTTTCCAGTTCTGTCTTTCAGGAGACCTTCAGCGCCCACACGTGCTTCCTGTCTGCCGACCTCATCCTGCATGAGGAGAACCTGGATTCGGCCATCTCTGCCGCGGTTCCTCTTCCCAGTCACCGGAAGAGACCCCGAGTCCACAACACTTCCAAACCAGGTCAGTGGTGGTATTCGTGTAGTCCTCCAGTCGCCCGCGCAGACTTCGCTAGCACCGGGTTCACAAAACCTTAGTCATGACAGTAGGAACTGGCCACATGGACCCGGCCGAAAGTGTTTGTCTGACGCAGGACCTCCTAAGCAATATTGCAGGATGCTTGGAAGGTCTGGAGTCGACTCAGCATCAATTGGCACAGTGTCTGCAGCGGAATTCTTTCTCCAGAGATTCTCTGACCTTCTGCTCTAAGACTCCTGACCAACTGCAGATTTTCTACCAGATGTTACTACAGTTACAAGAACTTTTGCCTAGTATTCTCTCTCTGATGCCTGATCTCCTCAGGAATACTACCAACGTTGTTGATCCTGTTTTGTCCCATCCAGTTAATAGAGTCTCTTCCTCTGCGCAAGGGAAAGTTTTTCATCAGAGCTATCCACGGCCCAAGCTCTCTGAAGCTGAACGTCAGCGGCGTAAGGAGCTACATCTCTGTCTTTACTGTGGAAATTCTGGTCATTTTGTTAAAGACTGCATTCTTCGCAAGCCAGGTAATAGTGACAAATCTCAGTATCATAGTGCTCATGTCTACAAGTCATCCACAGTATCCGATCCTTCTGCTGCTGACGGGGGTATACAGAAGGCTACTCTTCTGAGAGAGACTCAAATTTATGACTGGGGTCCGGTGGTTAAAAGACCTTATCCCAAGTTGGGTGTCCAGAGAAGAATGTTCAAGCCATTTACAGTCACAGTGGAGTCCGTGTCCACAGCCCCAGGAGGGGCGTCTTCAGAGTGTCCAGCCCCAGGAGGGGCGTCTTCAGAGCGTCCAGCCCCAGGAGGGGCGTCTTCAGAGCGTCCAGCCCCAGGAGGGGCGTCTTCAGAGCGTCCAGCCCCAGTGAGGGGTTCAGAGCGTCCAGCCCCAGAGAGTCTTCAGAGTGCTGCCCAGCCAGAGAGTCTTCAGAGTGCTGCCCAGCCAGAGAGTCTTCAGAGTGCTGCCCAGCCAGAGAGTCTTCAGAGTGCTGCCCAGCCAGAGAGTCTTCAGAGTGCTGCCCAGCCAGAGAGTCTACAGAATGCTGCCCAGCCAGAGATTCTACAGAGTGCTGCCCAGCCAGAGATTCTACAGAGTGCTGCCCAGCCAGAGATTCTACAGAGTGCTGCCCAGCCAGAGATTCTACAGAGTGCTGCCCAGCCAGAGATTCTACAGAGTGCTGCCCAGCCAGAGATTCTACAGAGTGCTGCCCAGCCAGAGATTCTACAGAGTGCTGCTGCCCAGCCAGAGATTCTACAGAGTGCTGCCCAGCCCCGTGAAGAGGGGGCTCTTGCCTCAGCCCAGCCCCGTGAAGTGGGGGCTCTTGCCTCAGCCCAGCCCCGTGAAGAGGGGGCTCCTGCCTTAGTTCAGCGCCGTGAAGAAAGGGCTCAGTCCATCCCGGTTCCAGCCGGTCCAGCCATACTCCAGGCCCAGCCTGGTCAGTCCGTCCCGGTTCCAGCCGGTCCAGCAATACTCCAGGCCCAGCCTGGTCAGTCCGTCCCGGTTCCAGCCGGTCCAGCAATACTCCAGGCCCTGCCTGGTCAGTCCGTCCCGGTTCCAGCCGGTCCAGCAATACTCCAGGCCCTGCCTGGTCAGTCCGTCCCGGTTCCAGCCGGTCCAGCAATATTCCAGGCCCTGCCTGGTCAGTCCGTCCCGGTTCCAGCCGGTCCAGCAATACTCCAGGCCCTGCCTGGTCAGTCCGTCACGGTTCCAGCCGGTCCAGCAATACTCCAGGCTCTGCCTGGTCAGTCCGTCCCGGTTCCAGCCGGTCCAGCAATACTCCAGGACCAGCCTGGTCAGTCTCCTTTGGCTCCAGCCAATTCAAGTATCCTCGGATCCAATCCAGTCCTACTCGTCCAGCCAAAGCTTTCTTCAGTTTCATCCTCTAAGCTTTCGTCTGATGGTTTTCCACCTATTTACTTTGATGGAGATTTATTGCAATATGCCGCTCTGGTTGAACAATTTCTCTCTCGGATGGAGTCTGATCCTTCAGGTGCAGTAACTCCTTCCAACATTACTCAATATCTGTTCCTGGCATTCAGAGGAAGAGCTTTGGAGTGGGCCAACATACTCTTTGAGAGTAATGATCCTGTGTTCCATGACTTACAGACTTTTAGTAACGCTGTAGTTAAAGAATTTAGTCCTAAACCTTTGGAATCTGCATCAACGAAGGTCCTAAATTCTTCTGTATGAATTTCTCAAGTTCCTCTAAGATTCAAGATGGGTGTCCGGAGTCCACCCTTGAAGAGGGGGATACTGTCACAATCCTGACTGTAGGTTTTATATTTGGTGACTTACCCCTGCCATCTGTCCTGGATCCTGTGTCTTTTCACTCACGGAGTTAAACAGCTTGTCAGCACTGAGTTTTCCTGAGTTCTCTGCCTGAGAGGTAATAGTTAATTAGCTCCACCTGTGGTGATCTCCTGTGTGAGGCTGAATTCAGTAATCTGAACTTTAGGTCTAAAAGCCAGCATCCTGTGTTTTGCAGAAGTCCAGGCTTCAGTGTTCTCTCGGCCTGCTAGGCCTCATTCTACATCACAGCCTTGGCTAGAGTAGTCACATGACAGTGACTGTTCACCTGACCCAGAGTTGTTCAATCCTCTGCCAGCCTGAGACTCTCTGCATCACCTAATCCTGTTCACCAATCACCAAGGACCAGGAAGTATAAATCAGGAGGCTGAGTTAGAAACGGGGCCAGTTCCTTGTGTCACACACAGCTATGTGTGAGCATTCTAGCTGAGCTCCCTAAGGTTGTGATCTCCAGAGCTCCCGTATCCCAGTACCTCAGTACCTCCGTGCTTCCAGCACCTCCGTGCCTCAGTACCTCAGTACCTCCGTGCCTCAGTACCTCCGTGCCTCAGCACCTCCGTGTCTCAGCATCTCCGTGCTTCCAGCACCTCCGTGCCTCAGTACCTCCGTGCTTCCAGCACCTCCGTGCCTCCGTGCCTCAGCACCTCCGTGCCTCAGCATCTCCGTGCTTTCAGCACCTCCGTGCTTCCAGCACCTCCGTGCCTCCGTGGCTCAGTACCTCCGTGCTTCCAGCACCTCCGTGCCTCCGTGCCTCTGCACCTCCGTGCTTTCAGCACCTCCGTGCTTTCAGCACCTCCGTGCCTCAGTATCTCCGTGCTTGCAGCACCTCCGTGCCTCAGCACCCCAGTGTCTCTGCGCACCCCAGTGTCTCTACGCACCCCAGTGTCTCTACGCACCCCAGTGTCTCCACGCACCTCCGTGCTTCTAGCACCTCAGTGCCTCCAATCACCTCAGTGCCTCCACGCACCTCAGTGCCTCTACGCACCTCAGTGTCTCTACGCACCCCAGTGTCTCTACGCACCTCAGTGACTCCACGCACCTCAGTGCCTCTACGCACCTCAGTGTCTCTACGCACCCCAGTGTCTCTACGCACCTCAGTGTCTCCAAGTACCTCAGTGTCTCCAAGCACCTCAGTGTCTCCAAGCATCTCAGTGTCCCCAAGCACCCCGTGCCCTTTAGCACAGTTGTACCTGTTATTCTTCACTGATTCATCAGCGCCTTTCCAGTTCTGTCTTTCAGGAGACCTTCAGCGCCCACACGTGCTTCCTGTCTGCCGACCTCATCCTGCATGAGGAGAACCTGGATTCGGCCATCTCTGCCGCGGTTCCTCTTCCCAGTCACCGGAAGAGACCCCGAGTCCACAACACTTCCAAACCAGGTCAGTGGTGGTATTCGTGTAGTCCTCCAGTCGCCCGCGCAGACTTCGCTAGCACCGGGTTCACAAAACCTTAGTCATGACAGTAGGAACTGGCCACATGGACCCGGCCGAAAGTGTTTGTCTGACGCAGGACCTCCTAAGCAATATTGCAGGATGCTTGGAAGGTCTGGAGTCGACTCAGCATCAATTGGCACAGTGTCTGCAGCGGAATTCTTTCTCCAGAGATTCTCTGACCTTCTGCTCTAAGACTCCTGACCAACTGCAGATTTTCTACCAGATGTTACTACAGTTACAAGAACTTTTGCCTAGTATTCTCTCTCTGATGCCTGATCTCCTCAGGAATACTACCAACGTTGTTGATCCTGTTTTGTCCCATCCAGTTAATAGAGTCTCTTCCTCTGCGCAAGGGAAAGTTTTTCATCAGAGCTATCCACGGCCCAAGCTCTCTGAAGCTGAACGTCAGCGGCGTAAGGAGCTACATCTCTGTCTTTACTGTGGAAATTCTGGTCATTTTGTTAAAGACTGCATTCTTCGCAAGCCAGGTAATAGTGACAAATCTCAGTATCATAGTGCTCATGTCTACAAGTCATCCACAGTATCCGATCCTTCTGCTGCTGACGGGGGTATCAAGAAGGCTACTCTTCTGAGAGAGACTCAAATTTATGACTGGGGTCCGGTGGTTAAAAGACCTTATCCCAAGTTGGGTGTCCAGAGAAGAATGTTCAAGCCATTTACAGTCACAGTGGAGTCCGTGTCCACAGCCCCAGGAGGGGCGTCTTCAGAGTGTCCAGCCCCAGGAGGGGCGTCTTCAGAGCGTCCAGCCCCAGGAGGGGCGTCTTCAGAGCGTCCAGCCCCAGGAGGGGCGTCTTCAGAGCGTCCAGCCCCAGTGAGGGGTTCAGAGAGCGTCCAGCCCCAGAGAGTCTTCAGAGTGCTGCCCAGCCAGAGAGTCTTCAGAGTGCTGCCCAGCCAGAGAGTCTTCAGAGTGCTGCCCAGCCAGAGAGTCTTCAGAGTGCTGCCCAGCCAGAGAGTCTACAGAGTGCTGCCCAGCCAGAGAGTCTACAGAGTGCTGTCCAGCCAGAGATTCTACAGAGTGCTGCCCAGCCAGAGATTCCACAGAGTGCTGCCCAGCCAGAGATTCTACAGAGTGCTGCCCAGCCAGAGATTCTACAGAGTGCTGCCCAGCCAGAGATTCTACAGAGTGCTGCCCAGCCAGAGATTCTACAGAGTGCTGCTGCCCAGCCAGAGATTCTACAGAGTGCTGCCCAGCCCCGTGAAGAGGGGGCTCTTGCCTCAGCCCAGCCCCGTGAAGTGGGGGCTCTTGCCTCAGCCCATCCCCGTGAAGAGGGGGCTCCTGCCTTAGTTCAGCCCCGTGAAGAAAGGGCTCAGTCCATCCCGGTTCCAGCCGGTCCAGCCATACTCCAGGCCCAGCCTGGTCAGTCCGTCCCGGTTCCAGCCGGTCCAGCAATACTCCAGGCCCAGCCTGGTCAGTCCGTCCCGGTTCCAGCCGGTCCAGCAATACTCCAGGCTCTGCCTGGTCAGTCCGTCCCGGTTCCAGCCGGTCCAGCAATACTCCAGGCCCTGCCTGGTCAGTCCGTCCCGGTTCCAGCCGGTCCAGCAATATTCCAGGCCCTGCCTGGTCAGTCCGTCCCGGTTCCAGCCGGTCCAGCAATACTCCAGGCCCTGCCTGGTCAGTCCGTCACGGTTCCAGCCGGTCCAGCAATACTCCAGGCTCTGCCTGGTCAGTCCGTCCCGGTTCCAGCCGGTCCAGCAATACTCCAGGACCAGCCTGGTCAGTCTCCTTTGGCTCCAGCCAATTCAAGTATCCTCGGATCCAATCCAGTCCTACTCGTCCAGCCAAAGCTTACTTCAGTTTCATCCTCTAAGCTTTCGTCTGATGGTTTTCCACCTATTTACTTTGATGGAGATTTATTGCAATATGCCGCTCTGGTTGAACAATTTCTCTCTCGGATGGAGTCTGATCCTTCAGGTGCAGTAACTCCTTCCAACATTACTCAATATCTGTTCCTGGCATTCAGAGGAAGAGCTTTGGAGTGGGCCAACATGCTCTTTGAGAGTAATGATCCTGTGTTCCATGACTTACAGACTTTTAGTAACGCTGTAGTTAAAGAATTTAGTCCTAAACCTTTGGAATCTGCATCAACGAAGGTCCTAAATTCTTCTGTATGAATTTCTCAAGTTCCTCTAAGATTCAAGATGGGTGTCCGGAGTCCACCCTTGAAGAGGGGGATACTGTCACAATCCTGACTGTAGGTTTTATATTTGGTGACACCCCAGCCATCTGTCCTGGATCCTGTGTCTTTTCACTCACGGAGTTAAACAGCTTGTCAGCACTGAGTTTTCCTGAGTTCTCTGCCTGAGAGGTAATAGTTAATTAGCTCCACCTGTGGTGATCTCCTGTGTGAGGCTGAATTCAGTAATCTGAACTTTAGGTCTAAAAGCCAGCATCCTGTGTTTTGCAGAAGTCCAGGCTTCAGTGTTCTCTCGGCCTGCTAGGCCTCATTCTACATCACAGCCTTGGCTAGAGTAGTCACATGACAGTGACTGTTCACCTGACCCAGAGTTGTTCAATCCTCTGCCAGCCTGAGACTCTCTGCATCACCTAATCCTGTTCACCAATCACCAAGGACCAGGAAGTATAAATCAGGAGGCTGAGTTAGAAACGGGGCCAGTTCCTTGTGTCACACACAGCTATGTGTGAGCATTCTAGCTGAGCTCCCTAAGGTTGTGATCTCCAGAGCTCCCGTATCCCAGTACCTCAGTACCTCCGTGCTTCCAGCACCTCCGTGCCTCCGTACCTCAGTACCTCCGTGCCTCAGTACCTCCGTGCCTCAGCACCTCCGTGTCTCAGCATCTCCGTGCTTTCAGCACCTCCGTGCTTCCAGCACCTCCGTGCCTCAGTACCTCCGTGCTTCCAGCACCTCCGTGCCTCTGTGCCTCAGCACCTCCGTGCCTCAGCATCTCCGTGCTTTCAGCACCTCCGTGCTTCCAGCACCTCCGTGCCTCCGTGGCTCAGTACCTCCGTGCTTCCAGCACCTCCGTGCCTCTGCACCTCCGTGCTTTCAGCACCTCCGTGCTTTCAGCACCTCCGTGTCTCAGTATCTCCGTGCTTGCAGCACCTCCGTGCCTCAGCACCCCAGTGTCTCTACGCACCCCAGTGTCTCTACGCACCCCAGTGTCTCCACGCACCTCAGTGTCTCTACGCACCTCAGTGCCTCCAATCACCTCAGTGCCTCCACGCACCTCAGTGCCTCTACGCACCTCAGTGTCTCTACGCACCCCAGTGTCTCTACGCACCTCAGTGCCTCCACGCATCTCAGTGCCTCTACGCACCTCAGTGTCTCTACGCACCCCAGTGTCTCTACGCACCTCAGTGTCTCCAAGTACCTTAGTGTCTCCAAGCACCTCAGTGTCTCCAAGCACCTCAGTGTCTCCAAGTACCTCAGTGTCTCCAAGTACCTCAGTGTCTCCAAGCACCTCAGTGTCTCCAAGCACCTCAGTGTCTCCAAGCACCTCAGTGTCTCCAAGCACCTCAGTGTCTCCAAGCATCTCAGTGTCCCCAAGCACCCCGTGCCCTTTAGCACAGTTGTACCTGTTATTCTTCACTGATTCATCAGCGCCTTTCCAGTTCTGTCTTTCAGGAGACCTTCAGCGCCCACACGTGCTTCCTGTCTGCCGACCTCATCCTGCATGAGGAGAACCTGGATTCGGCCATCTCTGCCGTGGTTCCTCTTCCCAGTCACCGGAAGAGACCCCGAGTCCACAACACTTCCAAACCAGGTCAGTGGTGGTATTCGTGTAGTCCTCCAGTCGCCCGCGCAGACTTCGCTAGCACCGGGTTCACAAAACCTTAGTCATGACAGTAGGAACTGGCCACATGGACCCGGCCGAAAGTGTTTGTCTGACGCAGGACCTCCTAAGCAATATTGCAGGACGCTTGGAAGGTCTGGAGTCGACTCAGCATCAATTGGCACAGTGTCTGCAGCGGAATTCTTTCTCCAGAGATTCTCTGACCTTCTGCTCTAAGACTCCTGACCAACTGCAGATTTTCTACCAGATGTTACTACAGTTACAAGAACTTTTGCCTAGTATTCTCTCTCTGATGCCTGATCTCCTCAGGAATACTACCAACGTTGTTGATCCTGTTTTGTCCCATCCAGTTAATAGAGTCTCTTCCTCTGCGCAAGGGAAAGTTTTTCATCAGAGCTATCCACGGCCCAAGCTCTCTGAAGCTGAACGTCAGCGGCGTAAGGAGCTACATCTCTGTCTTTACTGTGGAAATTCTGGTCATTTTGTTAAAGACTGCATTCTTCGCAAGCCAGGTAATAGTGACAAATCTCAGTATCATAGTGCTCATGTCTACAAGTCATCCACAGTATCCGATCCTTCTGCTGCTGACGGGGGTATCAAGAAGGCTACTCTTCTGAGAGAGACTCAAATTTATGACTGGGGTCCGGTGGTTAAAAGACCTTATCCCAAGTTGGGTGTCCAGAGAAGAATGTTCAAGCCATTTACAGTCACAGTGGAGTCCGTGTCCACAGCCCCAGGAGGGGCGTCTTCAGAGTGTCCAGCCCCAGGAGGGGCGTCTTCAGAGCGTCCAGCCCCAGGAGGGGCGTCTTCAGAGCGTCCAGCCCCAGGAGGGGCGTCTTCAGAGCGTCCAGCCCCAGTGAGGGGTTCAGAGTGTCCAGCCCCAGAGAGTCTTCAGAGTGCTGCCCAGCCAGAGAGTCTTCAGAGTGCTGCCCAGCCAGAGAGTCTTCAGAGTGCTGCCCAGCCAGAGAGTCTTCAGAGTGCTGCCCAGCCAGAGAGTCTACAGAGTGCTGCCCAGCCAGAGAGTCTACAGAGTGCTGTCCAGCCAGAGATTCTACAGAGTGCTGCCCAGCCAGAGATTCTACAGAGTGCTGCCCAGCCAGAGATTCTACAGAGTGCTGCCCAGCCAGAGATTCTACAGAGTGCTGCCCAGCCAGAGATTCTACAGAGTGCTGCTGCCCAGCCAGAGATTCTACAGAGTGCTGCCAGCCCCGTGAAGAGGGGGCTCTTGCCTCAGCCCAGCCCCGTGAAGTGGGGGCTCTTGCCTCAGCCCAGCCCCGTGAAGAGGGGGCTCCTGCCTTAGTTCAGCCCCGTGAAGAAAGGGCTCAGTCCATCCCGGTTCCAGCCGGTCCAGCCATACTCCAGGCCCAGCCTGGTCAGTCCGTCCCGGTTCCAGCCGGTCCAGCAATACTCCAGGCCCAGCCTGGTCAGTCCGTCCCGGTTCCAGCCGGTCCAGCAATACTCCAGGCCCTGCCTGGTCAGTCCGTCCCGGTTCCAGCCGGTCCAGCAATACTCCAGGCCCTGCCTGGTCAGTCCGTCCCGGTTCCAGTCGGTCCAGCAATATTCCAGGCCCTGCCTGGTCAGTCCGTCCCGATTCCAGCCGGTCCAGCAATACTCCAGGCCCTGCCTGGTCAGTCCGTCACGGTTCCAGCCGGTCCAGCAATACTCCAGGCTCTGCCTGGTCAGTCCGTCCCGGTTCCAGTCGGTCCAGCAATACTCCAGGACCAGCCTGGTCAGTCTCCTTTGGCTCCAGCCAATTCAAGTATCCTCGGATCCAATCCAGTCCTACTCGTCCAGCCAAAGCTTTCTTCAGTTTCATCCTCTAAGCTTTCGTCTGATGGTTTTCCACCTATTTACTTTGATGGAGATTTATTGCAATATGCCGCTCTGGTTGAACAATTTCTCTCTCGGATGGAGTCTGATCCTTCAGGTGCAGTAACTCCTTCCAACATTACTCGATATCTGTTCCTGGCATTCAGAGGAAGAGCTTTGGAGTGGGCCAACATGCTCTTTGAGAGTAATGATCCTGTGTTCCATGACTTACATACTTTTAGTAACGCTGTAGTTAAAGAATTTAGTCCTAAACCTTTGGAATCTGCATCAACGAAGGTCCTAAATTCTTCTGTATGAATTTCTCAAGTTCCTCTAAGATTCAAGATGGGTGTCCGGAGTCCACCCTTGAAGAGGGGGATACTGTCACAATCCTGACTGTAGGTTTTATATTTGGTGACTTACCCCTGCCATCTGTCCTGGATCCTGTGTCTTTTCACTCACGGAGTTAAACAGCTTGTCAGCACTGAGTTTTCCTGAGTTCTCTGCCTGAGAGGTAATAGTTAATTAGCTCCACCTGTGGTGATCTCCTGTGTGAGGCTGAATTCAGTAATCTGAACTTTAGGTCTAAAAGCCAGCATCCTGTGTTTTGCAGAAGTCCAGGCTTCAGTGTTCTCTCGGCCTGCTAGGCCTCATTCTACATCACAGCCTTGGCTAGAGTAGTCACATGACAGTGACTGTTCACCTGACCCAGAGTTGTTCAATCCTCTGCCAGCCTGAGACTCTCTGCATCACCTAATCCTTCTCACCAATCACCAAGGACCAGGAAGTATAAATCAGGAGGCTGAGTTAGAAACGGGGCCAGTTCCTTGTGTCACACACAGCTATGTGTGAGCGTTCTAGCTGAGCTCCCTAAGGTTGTGATCTCCAGAGCTCCCGTATCCCAGTACCTCAGTACCTCCGTGCTTCCAGCACCTCCATGCCTCAGTACCTCCGTGCCTCAGCACCTCCGTGCCTCAGTATCTCTGTGCTTTCAGCACCTCCGTGCTTCCAGCACCTCCGTGCCTCAGTACCTCCGTGCTTCCAGCACCTCCGTGCCTCTGTGCCTCAGCACCTCCGTGCCTCAGCATCTCCGTGCTTTCAGCACCTCCGTGCTTCCAGCACCTCCGTGCCTCCGTGGCTCAGTACCTCCGTGCTTCCAGCACCTCCGTGCCTCCGTGCCTCTGCACCTCCGTGCTTTCAGCACCTCCGTGCCTCAGTATCTCTGTGCTTGCAGCACCTCCGTGCCTCAGTACCTCCGTGCTTCCAGCACCTCCGTGCCTCAGTACCTCCGTGCTTCCAGCACCTCCGTGCCTCCGTGCCTCTGCACCTCCGTGCCTCAGCACCTCAGTGCTTCCAGCACCTCCGTGCCTCAGTACCTCCGTGCTTCTAGCACCTCCGTGCCTCAGTACCTCCGTGCTTCCAGCACCTCCGTTCCTCAGCTCCTCCGTGCTTTCAGCACCTCCGTGCCTCAGTACCTCCGTGCTTCCAGCACCACCGTGCCTCTGTGCCTCAGCATCTCCGTGCTTCCAGCACCTCCGTGTCTCAGCACCCCAGTGTCTCTACGCACCCCAGTGTCTCTACGCACCCCAGTGTCTCCACGCACCTCAGTGTCTCTACGCACCTCAGTGCCTCCAATCACCTCAGTGCCTCCACGCACCTCAGTGCCTCTACGCACCTCAGTGTCTCTACGCACCCCAGTGTCTCTACGCACCTCAGTGCCTCTACGCACCTCAGTGCCTCTACGCACCTCAGTGCCTCTACGCACCTCAGTGTCTCCAAGTACCTCAGTGTCTCCAAGCACCTCAGTGTCTCCAAGCACCTCAGTGTCTCCAAGCATCTCAGTGTCCCCAAGCACCCCGTGCCCTTTAGCACAGTTGTACCTGTTATTCTTCACTGATTCATCAGCGCCTTTCCAGTTCTGTCTTTCAGGAGACCTTCAGCGCCCACACGTGCTTCCTGTCTGCCGACCTCATCCTGCATGAGGAGAACCTGGATTCGGCCATCTCTGCCGCGGTTCCTCTTCCCAGTCACCGGAAGAGACCCCGAGTCCACAACACTTCCAAACCAGGTCAGTGGTGGTATTCGTGTAGTCCTCCAGTCGCCCGCGCAGACTTCGCTAGCACCGGGTTCACAAAACCTTAGTCATGACACTAAGCTTACCATACTAAAATCTGCAATTGTTTTGTGAGTAAAATAGAAATGCTATATTAATAGTTAGAGTTTATGGCTGACGGTATGGCCAGCTGGGTAGCTTGTCATCATCATGATGTCATGATAATCATCCTATTTATATGCAGAGGCATGGGGCTGTAGTTCCATTCAACCCATTGTTAATCTGTGGCACACTAAAGTTATGTTCTAGGTTATATGGACACAATTGACAGCACATAATGAACCTACAGTATTAATAGGAATGCATTACACATAGTATGTTTTTAAAAATAGTTTCCAGGGAGACGTACAGTAGCTGCTGTTGAGTTGGTGTATCAAAAGCACAAGGAGAAATGTCAAAAGAAGAGGTATGAGTTATTTCATGAGGCCATTCTTGTCATCGGTGGGTGTAACAAAATATCCCAGTAGGTGTAAGAAAGTATTTGCTGAAGTGAATTGGGGCATGCAAGCAATATAGCAAAGCAATGAAAAAGGCAGGGCAGATGCTTGGTTGCATAGGGAGAGGAATCAGAAGCAGAAAGAAAGAAGTAATAATGCCACTGCATAGGGTATTGGCACATCCTCACCCAATATAATGTGTTCAGTTCTGGAGGCCATGGCCGGAATGTAATGGGAGCCAATAACAGCAAAATGTCCAATGTTTGCGGCCATTGCTGCAAACATCGGGCATTTTGCAAAGTCGGTTAATGTATTAGCTGCCACAAAGCGGCTTTTTCAGATGCTTTCGGCCTAAAGTAGTAAGCCTGATTAAAAGTTGGATTCAGATGTTTTGCCCATGTTAAGAATACAGTACAACTTGGCCAATGTAATGAAGTCTGATATTGCAAGTTGGAAACAAAACAGCTCTAAAACTCTCAAAGAATTTAGAGGTGGTTTTTTTTGGCTGTTTTGTTATGAAAATGTTAGAAATCAATTATAAGTAGACTTTTCAAGTACAGTTGCAATACATAAATGCTTTTCAATAAATTTTGACACTTAAAAACAAAAACATTAAAAATATGATCTGTAAAAATGCTTCACGTACTGTACATGTCATTTTTACATTATTTTCCCTGGGAAATATGTATTAGAGGCATAAAAATGTATTAGGTCGCACAAGCAGTTCCAGCTGAATCCAATGATATGTGACATGCCTACAGCGCATCCCGAAAGTATTCACAGCTCTTCACTTTTTCCACATTTTGTTATGTTACAGCCTTATTCCAAAATGAAATAAATTAATTTTTTCCTTCAATATTCTACACACAATACCCCATAATGACAATGTGAAAAAAGTTTTTAGGAGATTTTTGCAACATTATTAAAAATGAAAAACTAAGAAATCACATGTACATATGATGCACCTTTGGCAACAATTACAGCCGCAATTCTTTTTTAATATCATGCCACAAGCTTGGCACACCTATCTTTGGGCAGTTTCGCCCATTCCTTTTTGCAGCATCTCTCAAGCTCCATCAGGTTGGATGGGAAGCGTCGGTGCACAGCCATTTTCAGATCTCTCCAGAGATGTTCAATCAAATTCAAGTCTGGGCTCTGGCTGGGCCACTCAAGGTCATTCACAGAGTTGTCCTGAAGCCACTCCTTTGCTATCTTGGCTGTGTGCTTAGGGTCGTTGTACTGCTGAAAGATGAACTGTCGCCCCAGTCTGAGTCAAGAGCGCTCTGGAGTAGGTTTTCATCCAGGATGTCTCTGTACATTGCTGCATTCATCCTTCCCTCTATTCTGACTAGTCTCCAAGTTCCTGCCACTGAAAAAGCATGCTGTCACCACCATGCTTCACTTTAGGGATGGTATTAGCCTGGTGATGAGCGGTGCCTGGTTTCCTCCAAACATGAGGCCCGGTATTTACACCAAAGAGTTTAGTCTTTGTCTCATCAGACCAGAGAATTTTGTTTCTCATAGTCTGAGAGTCCTTCAGGTGCATTTTGGCAAACTCCAGGTGGGCTGCCATGTGCTTTTTACTAAAGAGTCGCTTCTGTCTTGCCACTCTGCCACACAGGCCTTATTGGTGGATTGCTGCAGAGATGGTTGTCCTTCTGGAAGTTTCTCCTCTCTCCACAGGGGAATGCTGTAGCTCTGACAGAGTGACCATCAGGTGCTTGGTCACCTCCCTGACTAGGGCCCTTTTCCCCCAATAGCTCAGTTTAGATGTCCTGCCAGCTCTAGGAAGAGTCGTGGTGGTTCCAAACTTCTTCCATTTACAGATGATGCAGGCCACTGTGCTCACTGGGACCTTCAAAGCAGCAGATATTTTTCTGTACCCTTCCCCAGATTTGTACCATGAGACAATCCTGTCTCGGAGGTCTACAGAGAGTGCCTTTGACTTCCTGCTTGGTTTGTGCTCAGACATGCACTGTCAAGTGTAAGACCTTATATAGACAGATGTGTGCCTTTCCAAATCATATCCAATCAACTGAATTTACTACAGGTGGACTCCAATTAAGCTGTAGGAACATCTCAAAGATGATCAGTGGAAATAGGATGCACCTGAGCTCAATTTTGAGCTTCATGGCAAAGGCTGTGAATAGTTATGTACATGTGATTTCTTAGTTTTTTATTTTTAATAAATTTGCAAATACCCACTGTTATTATGGGGTATTGTGTGTAGAAAATTAATGTATTCCATTGTGGAATAACATAACAAAATGTGGAAAAAGTGATGCGCTGTGAATACGTTCCGGATGCACTATATATATATATAGATATATATATATATAGATATATATATATATATATATATATATAGATATAGATATATAGATATTACATACATTTACGGATACCCCCCTATGGAAAGCCTGTGTTTACCCCTGGCCCCAGGGAAGGAAAGGAAATGAATATTAGATTGTGCATACCTCTCAACTAGTGATGTGCACCGGAAATTTTTCGGGTTTTGAGTTTTGGTTTTGGATTCGGTTCCGCGGACGTGTTTTGGATTCGGACGCGTTTTGGCAAAACCTCACCGAAATTTTTTTGTCGGATTCGGGTGTGTTTTGGATTCGGGTGTTTTTTTACAAAAAACCCTCAAAAACAGCTTAAATCATAGAATTTGGGGGTCATTTTGATCCCATAGTATTATTAACCTCAATAACCATAATTTGCACTCATTTTCAGTCTATTCTGAACACCTCACACCTCATATATAATTTTTAGTCCTAAAATTTGCACCGAGGTCGCTGGATGGCTAAGCTAAGCGACACAAGTGGCCGACACAAACACCTGGCCCATCTAGGAGTGGCACTGCAGTGTCAGGCAGGATGACACTTCAAAAAAATAGTCCCCAAACAGCACATGATGCAAAGAAAAAAAGAGGCGCACCAAGGTCGCTGTGTGACTAAGCTAAGCGACACAAGTGGCCGACACAAACACCTGGCCCATCTAGGAGTGGCACTGCATTGTCAGACAGGATGGCACTTCAAAAAAATAGTCCCCAAACAGCACATGATGCAAAGAAAAAAAGAGGCGCAATGAGGTAGCTGTGTGACTAAGCTAAGCGACCCAAGTGGCCGACACAAACACCTGGCCCATCTAGGAGTGGCACTGCAGTGTCAGGCAGGATGGCACTTCAAAAAAATAGTCCCCAAACAGCACATGATGCAAAGAAAAAAAGAGGCGCACCAAGGTCGCTGTGTGACTAAGCTAAGCGACCCAAGTGGCCGACACAAACACCTGGCCCATCTAGGAGTGGCACTGCAGTTTTCTAGCTAGAGGATGAGTGCTTCCATCCTCATGTGAATCTGAACCACTAGCCATGAACATAGGCCAGGGCCTCAGCCGTTCCTTGCCACTCCGTGCCGTAAATGGCATATTGGCAAGTTTACGCTTCTCATCAGACGCTTTCAATTTTGATTTTTGGGTCATTTTACTGAACTTTTGTTTTTTGGATTTTACATGCTCTCTACTATGACATTGGGCATCGGCCTTGGCAGACGACGTTGATGGCATTTCATCGTCTCGGCCATGACTAGTGGCAGCAGCTTCAGCACGAGGTGGAAGTGGATCTTGATCTTTCCCTATTTTAACATCCACATTTTTGTTCTCCATTTTTTAACGTGTGGAATTATATGCCAGTATCAATAGCAATGGCCTACTACTATATATACTGCGCACAACTGAAATGCACCACAGGTATGGATGAATAGTATACTTGACGACACAGAGGTAGGTAGAGCAGTGGCCTTCCATACCGTACTGCTATATATACTGGTGGTCACTGTCAGCAAACTGCAAAACTAAAATGCACCACAGGTATAGAATCTAGATGGATAGTATACTTGACGATACAGAGGTAGGTAGAGCAGTGGCCTTCCATACCGTACTGCTATATATACTGGTGGTCACTGTCAGCAAACTGCAAAACTAAAATGCACCACAGGTATAGAATCTAGATGGATAGTATACTTGATGACACAGAGGTAGGTAGAGCAGTGGCCTTCCGTACCGTACTGCTATATATACTGGTGGTCACTGTCAGCAAAACTCTGCACTGTACTCCTCCATTATAATACTGCTGGTCCCCAGTCCCCACAATAAAGCAGTGTGAGCACAGATATATGCAGCACACTGAGCACAGATATGGAGCGTTTTTCAGGCAGACAACGTATAATACTGGTGGTCACTGGTCAGCAAAACTCTGCACTGTACTCCTCCTATATAATACTGCTGGTCCCCAGTCCCCACAATAAAGCAGTGTGAGCACAGATATATGCAGCACACTGAGCACAGATATGGAGCATTTTTCAGGCAGACAACGTATAATACTGTTGGTCACTGGTCAGCAAAACTCTGCACTGTACTCCTCCTATATAATACTGCTGGTCCCCAGTCCCCACAATAAAGCAGTGTGAGCACAGATATATGCAGCACACTGAGCACAGATATGGAGTGTTTTTCAGACAGAGAACGGATAAAACTGGTGGTCACTGGTCAGCAAAACTCTGCACTGTACTCCTCCTATATAATACTGCTGGTCCCCAGTCCCCACAATAAAGCAGTGTGAGCACAGATATATGCAGCACACTGAGCACAGATATGGAGCGTTTTTCAGGCAGACAACGTATAATACTGGTGGTCACTGGTCAGCAAAACTCTGCACTGTACTTCTCCTATATACTGTAATACAGCTGCTCCCCAGTCCCCACAATTAAGCAATAAGCACAAATATTTGCATCAACATTAATAAACGGAGAGGACGCCAGCCACGTCCTCTCCCTAACATTTCCAATGCATGAGTGAAAATGGCGGCGACGCGCGACTGCTTATATAGAATCCGAATCTCGCGAGAATCCGACAGCGGGATGATGATGTTCGGGCGGGTTAACCGAGCCATACGGGAGAATCCGAGTATGCCACGGACCCGTGTAAAATGGGTGAAGTTCGGGGGGGTTCGGTTTCCGAGGAACCGAACCCGCTCATCACTACTCTCAACATGACCAATTCCAGGAGAGACAAAATGCTCTCCTCCTGGACTTCCCTCTTAATATATGATTGGCGTCACTTGTGCTGAACTATTTAATTTATAAGAAAGGTACAGGGTATTTCAATATAGAAGGGATTCCTGTGTCACTTACAGCTCTCTCCCCCCTTTTATCTCTCCTCTGGTTGGGAAGCTCCATTGGTAGGTCATAAAACCTGATACTCCTGTGACTCTGCCTGTGCTGCATACTGTCATTTGCACATCTGGACTGCCTGGTTCTGCTGCAATGCAAGAGGGAGATCAGTGTGCTCAGGCTGGGGGGCACTCTGACAGAACGGGGCCCGGGGTACATTTTTCCCTGGGCCCCCTCCCCTTAATCTGGCTATGGTTGCAGACCTTAATATGCCACAATTGTATTTTAAAGAAGGGTAAGTTGGTATCCACTTTCCTTACATATGGCCGCAGAACCGTGTAATGAGTGTAAAGTGTGTCTGTGTCCATCTCTTGCTGCCGCCTTTTCAGTGGCGTACGCTGGCATACAGCAGCTGTGGAGGGAAAAATATCTTTAATCAAGTGTAATGGTATTCCTATGATAAACAACAGTTTCCGTTAACTTACCAGGACGAGGTGGGAACGCTGGGTGGTTCGTGTCCACTGTAGGGGTTATTCAGAGATGAATGCAGATCGCTGCATATGCAGTAAAATCTGCGTTCATCTCCGCACATGCTGGGGGGCCACCCAGCACAAGACATGGCCGCCCAGCATTTGTAAGGCCGCCCCTCGATGCGTCCACAATTAGATTGCAGAGGCATCGGATCTAAGGTTGACCCATGGCAGCGCAGCTGACTTTTTTTTCAGAGCAGCTGCATGTGACGTAATGCAATTGCCCCGAAAATGGTCCCAGTGCTACCCCTGCAATGCCGTAGCTCCACCCCTGCAGTGCCCATACCTGTCAATCACATTCCAGCCGCATCCTTCAGGGGCTATGTAGTGGACCATTGGGGCTCGTCCCCTTCTTGTCCTGAGACTCTGGCATCGCTCCTCGGCCATCTTGGCCTTCAGGACCCTCTTGATGTGTCCATATCTCTTTTTCACATTCTTCAGGTCCCGAATGCAGGAGCTGACCACATTGACTGCGTCCTGGAACGACCTCCACATGGCCTTCTTCTGGGGCGCAGGAGTCCCATACGCCTGGGCACCCAGCAGGCGTGAGTTCACCTGCACCATGGCATGAACTAGGGCGCAGTTCTCCTCAAATGAATACCTCGTACTGTGCACAGCCCTCGTCCTGCCATGTGCTGATGTCCCTCCTCTTCAGTGTCCTTCACAGCAGTCTACTACACCTCCTCCTTGTCTCCTGCCTCTATGTCAGACACAGGCTGCTGCTGGCACATGGCCTCCTCCTCTACTACTAACCTACTTCTCCTCTCTCTAAACACTTGCCTGGATGCCATGCGTACTCAGAAAATGCTAACCACTGCTACCTGCTCACTCTAAATATCGGACGTTTTCTAGTTTACCATGACACCTCGGATCTCAGACACTGAAGACGGGAATTAGATGCACACCATTACATTGGCCCGAGTTCTGGGAAACAGATGCACATTTGTAATGTCAGATGTGGTATGGTAATTTTTCGGACGGCATCATCGGCTCCCATTACATCCCTACCCATGCCTCCAGAAGGATAGTAATATATTAGAGACTATACAAAGAATGGCAACTAAAATGGTGCATGACCTGCATCACAAAACTTATCCACAAAGACTATTACATCTAAATATATATAATTTGCTGCAAATATATCAAATATATCAAGGGTTTTAATAAGGTACAAGAGGGAAACATTCTTCAAAGGAAGAGAAGAATTAGGACATATGGACATGCACTGACACTGGATGGAGGTAGGTTCAAGGGAAATCTGAGGAAAAATTACTTCACAGAAAGGGTAGTTGATAAGTGGAATAGCCCTCCATCAGAGGTGGTAGAGGCTAAGACACTAAAGCTATTTTAGTAGAGAAAGGATCAATATGTGGCATACTGTACTACAGGCATGCCCAACACTGGTCTTTGAGGCACACTAACAGTGCAGGTTTTCGTGATATCCAGTCTTCAGTACAGATGGCCAAATCTAAATAACTTTGGGGTCTATTTGCTAAGCTTTGGAGAGAGATGCAGTGGAGAGATATAAAGTACCAGCCAATCAGCTCCTGTAATTTTTCAAACTCATGTTAAAGAGACGGAAAAAGAAAGACTCTGTGTTGGGGCACACTTAAATGAAAAATATTAAAACTTAACTTTTAATTACGTCAAGTAAAATGAGATTCATGCACAGAAAAGCACAAAAATGTAAGAGGTTTCCACCTCCACATTCAATATGTTGCTCAATGTTATTGAAACATTATGTCCTACGAAATCCCCAGAACATAGCCATAAGAGTGTGCCAAGGTGAAAATATTAAAAATAAAAATGAAAACACAGTGGATTTCCAGAAGGAGATATGTATTGAACTATAGGCACACTTACAATCATATAGACTTTGTAATTGTCAAATATAAGGTGCTTCTAAGTCCTAAACATGGATAACCAACAGGTGTATGTTAATATAAATATAAGAGAACAGGGGTAAATCTATCTTTCCTCTCCAGACCTCTCCCCTGCTCTCCTCACTCGTATCTCCAACTGTCTCTCTGCTACCTCTTCCTGGATGTCCCAGCGCTTTCTTAAACTTAACATGTCTAAGACCGAGCTGATCATCTTCCCTCCCTCCCGCATAACCTCACCTCCTACAATCTCATTATCTATTGATGGCACTACTATCTCCTCTAGCCCCCAAGTGCGCTGTCTTGGAGTAATCCTTGACTCCTCCCTCTCCTTCAAACCACACATTCAGCACCTCTCACATACCTGCTGTTTTCATCTAAAAAATATTTCCAGGATCAGACCCTTTCTGACCCCGGATGCTACTAAGACTCTTATCCACTCACTGGTCATCTCCAGACTGGACTACTGTAATCTCCTGACTGGCATTCCTGACAAACACCTCTCTCCACTCCAATCTTTCCTCAATGCTGCTGCCCGGCTCATTTTCCTCACCAAACGCACTACGTCTACCTCTCCTCTCCTACTAGACCTTCACTGGCTCCCCTTCCCTTTCAGAATCCATTTCAAGCTTCTCACACTCGCTTACAAAGCCCTCACCCACTCCTCTCCCATCTACATCTCTGATCTTATCTCCCTTTACACTCCCACCCGTCCTCTTCGCTCTGCTAATGCACAACGACTCTCCTGCCTACGGATTACTTCCTCCCACTCCTACTTCCAAGATTTTTCACGCACCACTTCTCTGGAATTCCCTACCTCTCCCCCTCAGACTCTCCACCTCTCTACAAAACTTCAAACAGGCTCTCAAGACCCACTTCTTCACCAAACCCAGCCAAATATCATCCTAACCCTCTGTTCTACACTCTCTATGTACCCCATCTGTGTCACCCCTGTCTGCCTACCCCTCCCCTTTAGAATGTAAGCTCTCACGAGCAAGGCCCTCTTCCCTCATGTGCTTATCCTTTTTCTTACTTTAATAATCTTCAACTGTACCACATCCAGCAGTCTTCTGCCACCTGATACTTATTCCAGTGTCATCTGCTGATGTAACTATGTTTATTTACCCTGTACTTGTCCTATACTGTCATCAACTGTAAGTTGCTGTTTTCCTGTTTGATTATTTATGTACTCTGTAATTGGGCGCTGCGGAACCCTTGTGGCGCCATATAAATAAAGGATAATAATAATAATAATAATAATAAATATATGGTAATAAGGACTATATTAATGTCCAATACATAGTACCCTCCGTTCCAAAATCCCTGGTATAAATAAGATGTCTTCCTATGAGTCTGAAAAACACTGAATATAGGCTTAGTGCTTATTTGTGTGGACAGAGAAAGGTGCAGGTAAGGTCAAAGGTTTCTCCAGCACTTCTGCTTTTTGTCTTTAGTGAAAATTGTAATTACTGCACCCAATATTCCCTAGTGGTCCCCCATCTAGGTACTGATCAGGCTTCTCACTGCTTTGCTTCCAAGATCAAACGAGATTGGGTGTGTCCAGCGAAATGTGGCAGTAAATACCCATTCAACAAATGAGAGTGTGTGGTTAATGACAGTTACCCAGGATGTGAGTACTTCTGCTGTCCAAGGGGTGTGCACAGGCTCTCTCTTACACATGCATTGCAGAGATTTGATACCTGGCAATGGATGAGAGAGTACCGAAACACGGAAATATCATAGATAAAGAAGTAGGTTAAGGGCACCACCTTCTGCTGTCCACGGTCATATAAATTCCTGTAGCGGACAGTGGATGAGAGAGGTGTGCTTACTTTTCCTACTGAAATAGAAATATGAATGAGTCCTGGGATTTTTGATTGAAGCCCAACTCAATAGATAGGCACAGGCAAACAGCACATATAAATGATAAGAGTGCTGAAATCAAATCATGTCAGTAGCCGATACTCAAAAAAAATATGCAAATACTGAGAAAATAAACCCTATAAAGTTCAAAATAATGTGAATGAAATCGTAACAGTGGCTACTGTCCAACAATGTGCTACAAATATGCCAGTCAAAGCTGTAAGGGTCTGTTTGCCAAAGATAGATACAGAAAAAAGTAGACCATACAAGTAACTGATGTTAGATAAAGTAAGCAAAGCTCTTATTAATAAACTTTGTGTTTCAGACTCATACCAGGGATTTTGGAACGGAGGGTACTATGTATTGGACATTAATATAGTCCTTATTGCCATATATTTACCTCTGTTCTCTTATATTTATATTAACATACACCTGTTGGTTATCCATGTTTAGGACTTAGAAGCACCTTATATTCGACAATTACAAAGTCTATATGATTGTAAGTGTGCCTTTAGTTCAATACATATCTCCTTCTGGATATCCACTGTGTTTTCATTTTTATTTTTAATATTTTCACTTTGGCACACTCTTATGGCTATTGACAATGTCTATAATATTTGTCCTATTAAAAACACGTTAAAGGTTAAAGAACACAGTACGCCATTGGCGCAAAAAGTACCGCAAGGGTACTCCCTTAACTATACCTTAAGGAATGTACTTATACTGTAAACATTTGTGCAGTGACAATGTGTAGATGTAATGCAGTGTAACCTTGTTAGCTTAAAAGCTGTATGTGCGACTATGACGCTCTGAGAAACCTTTATGCATTTATAATAACCAATCAAATACCGGTCTAAGGTTCTAACGCCTTTAGTAAGAATGTTATTACTTGCAAAAAGAGTAATACAGTACAAGTCACACACTACAATATAACACAGACTAACTAACCAGATAACTACACAGGAAATACAATACAATTATGTTTAAGGGAAAATGAGAGAGAAAGAAGAGAAGAGAGAGAGGGAGAGAGAGATGGCTCACAATAACAATAAAGACAATATGATTGCAGAGAAGCTTACACATGTGAGGAACAATCGCTGCGCATGTTAGTCAATGCTGAGAATCTTTGTGGAGAAAATACTTGAACTTACCCATACTGGCTGTCCCTATATACACAACCCTACAATACCGCATGGGACAGAAGCTAGACTCCATTTTGGGAAACCTCCCATGATTCCAAGGACTGCAACACATGGTTGAAAGGGGGATGCTAGCAGCCATTTTAGATTTGCAGGTCCAAACACATGGCACTCTCTGCTACACCACAATCACATAGCAGAAGACACAAGACTCCATTTTATTCCAAAATGTCCAAGCCTCAAAACAATGCATATGTTCTGATTTTACAATTCCAAACCATCTAAATCACCTTTCACAATTTCAAGCAAACACAGTATCTCAATAACCAGAGCATACGAGCTATCACAAGACCAGACCACCAGGTACCCACAAGTATCAGCCTGCCATTGCAACACGCACATATTCAAAAGTAACTGCATGGTGGTATTCATGATTAACAAGATATATTATAACAAACCAGCACAATCTATTTTAAATCACCATAGGCAAACAAATACCACAAATGCTATGCTACAGGTTGTCTAATGTCCCAGCTACCATCACAGATTCCCAGATCTATCACACAAACAAGTTACAATATCCTATTTAAACCAGCACCATTGACCTTAAAGCAATCTGTCTATATTTCCTTATCTAGCCATGTGAATTCAATACTTAGCCTTTAGCTTGGAGGTCAGTCCTGGGGATGAAGCCGCCATGCTGCTGGGTGCCAGGTAGCTGTGTGAGTGAGTGAGCCCTGTGATTTCCAGTGGATAATGTCATACCTGCATTCCAGCTGTGGGGGTGTGTCAACCACAGGAAGTGTGTCTTTCTTGTATCAGGGAGCTGAGCATGTGAGCTTGGTTATGCAAAATGTTGGGTGATGACTAACACATTCCTGTCTTCTGGAGAGCTATTGTTTGGCGAATACAAAACAAAACCCTGTCTCTGGGTTTTGTTCGATATTCATGATGTCCACTTTCAGTTGAGACAATGACATCTCAGCAATCATTCTTCTGGAGACAAACCCTAACCCATTCGTAAACACAGGTGTTGGCCCTCCTCATTGAGTCTCAAAGCTCAGTGTAATTAAAGGCTATTGTACTCCGTCTGCGGGAAAGATACTGATTTGGAATACAATTAATCTTCAATTACTATTCCTGTGCTTAACTATGCATATGAAGATGTGAAGCCCTCCCAACATGCAAACTGTTGTTTGGGGAATCTCTAAGGTCAAAGAGCCATTTGAGACCCACTGATACCTGCTGGACTCAGGGGAATATTAACTTATAAAATACATTATATGGTTAAATTATGTAACGATTGAGTCGCACGCTACGAACACATAAACTTCTCCGTAAATGCGCATACCGTGCGCCTGCGGGTGCACGCAACAGCGAGTATGCGCACGCACGGGAGAGCTCACGCATGCGCAGCGCGGACATGTATGAGGTGCAAATATGGCAGTGTGCATAGTGATATTTTTCTGACTTTGACACTATGTTCTGGGGATTTCCTAGAACATAATGTTTCAGTAACATTGAACAACATATTGAATGTGGAGGTGGAAACCTTTTACATTTTTGTGCTTTTCTGTGTATGAACCTCATTTTACTTGACGTAATTAAAAGTTAAGTTTTAATATTTTTCATTTAAGTGTGCCCCAACACAGAGTCTTTCTTTTTCCTTCTCTTTAAGATTGTTTACCACTGACTCTGGGTGCACCGCCAACTATCAATACTCTAAGACCCCTTCTGGATCTTCTATTCACTTATATACTGTTGGTCTTAAGAGCCATATACAATAAATAGAGCTCTTTCCTAAGATTATTTATTCCGGTGCGGTACCAAACGAAATCTTCTCCTATTTTTCAAACTCAGCCTGTAACATGGCAGTTAGGTGCTGATTGGCTGGTACTTTATCACTGTCCTCTTTATCTCCATCCAAGCCTTAGTAAATAAACCCTATAGGTACTAATAAAATCACCTGTGCTCAAGCAAGGATATCACTAAAACCTGGACTGTTAGTGTGCCTTGAGTATCGAGGTTGGGAATGCCTGGTGTACAGTAGCGGATCTTGCCACGGGCAAGCAGGACTTTTGCCCGGGGCGCCGCCTTCCGGAGGGCGCCGGCGCCATCCAGAGGGTGCCGCACCATGGCAAGATCCTCTACTGCCCAGCTGCCCTCCGCTACTGCCCCCAGCTGCCCGCTGTGTCCCGCTGCCCGCTGCGAAGGGAACTAGACGCGTAGCATCTAGTTTCCCTTCATGGAGAGGACCTTTACTGTGCGGTGCGCGATGACGTCATCGCGCACCGCACAGCAAAGGTCCTCTCCACGAAGGGAACTAGATGCTACGCATCTAGTTTCCCTTCGTGGAGAGGACCTTTGCTGTGCAGTGCGCAATGACGTCATCGCGCATCGCACAGCATTTCAGCGGCGCTACTCTGAACAGGGGGCGTAACTGACTACGCCCCCTGCACGATACCACGCCCCCTATTTCCCGCCCGGGGCACAAAAAGCGCTGGAACCGGCCCTGCTGGTGTACTAAATGGACCAAGGGGTCCTGCCATCAAGTTCTATGTTTCTATATGTAAGTGGATAATAGTGTTACAGTGCTTGCATAATCTCTTCATAGGGTATAAGCAAAACTTGGCAAAACAATTATTCTTAGTAGGTGAAGAACACTCTTCAGCAAACACTACTCCTAGAATTTACATCTAATGCTATATTTACTTTATGCTAGTTTTCCATTATTAAAATGTTATTACTGTTATCTATGTAGTTTAAAATAAACACAATGACTACATGGGATTATGAGTAACAGCAACTGCTGGAGATTATCTATAAAGGACATGCACATAAAACAAAATGACAGTTGGACACATAATATGAATACATTTCCCAGAACACACTTCCAACGTCCATCTCCGCAGAACTACAAAGCAGCCTGCACACACATACACACTGTCACAGTTAGACATAAATGTTGCGCTACCTAAACATTGTGCCTCTCACTTCAATAGATTAGCCCAGCGATATAATTCTTAGAGGCTCCAGAGCATTGCAGTTAGGCTGAAGTGAATTCCTAAATCCCTGCATGTGGCTAAATCTGCACAGTATACAAAAAACAGTTTGAAGTGACACCTTACTGGGCACTAATAGATACAGAACATATATTTTTTCATAAAATACGTTCCTTAAAGTAAAGTCCAAATGTATTCTTATTCTTTCAAGTGTCATTCAGTGCTTGATTTCCAATTCCAGTGACATTATAAACATGAAAAAAACAAAACAGTAGACAAGTGTAGAACAGTGTTAAGATCTCCAATATTAGTATTCCATTAGAACCTTCTCATTTGAATATTTTATGGGGGATAAATACTGTAGATGTGACGATCAATATGAGTGAGTGCGTACCCCAACTCACTCAATGGTAGGTGATAATGTGCCAAACAAGGTTTCTTTAAATCTGTGACTTCTTTCTTATTTGTGTATAAATGAATTCCTTAGTGAATCCCAGAATACGTGAGGTTACATTAATGTACCCCACTCACTATAGCTGTGGGGTAGGTGAAGCCTATAAAGGTATCTATAGCCCCCCGAAGTGGAGAAGGAAGGCATACCCGACTCACGGTAATGTAATTGATGTGATGCTTATAAAGGTATTTTTAATCTGTAACATCTATATAAACCATCTGGATATTTTCACTGTGGTTTCTATTCATGAAGACTCAGAAAGTCAACTCAAGTATAGGGACATTGTAGCCATGTGAATAAAAGTGAAACTCAATGTGTAAATCAATAAAACTATATAAACACCTCCAAAGTGTATTTCTTTTCTCTATGGCATCAAGGCGTACCCAAACTCACATTTCAATAATGAAAAGAAATGTGCTTCAAGGTTTCTTTAGTGTATTGCAGTTCAGACTTCATAAATAAAGGTAAGTATCAGGTAATGATTAAAAGGAGCGTACCCCACTCACAGTAATGGAGGCCTTCAAAAGCACATAAAGGTATATTTAATCAGGCTGTATGATGACCATGTAGATGACTCTAATTCCTTCTATAGGATGCTTTGTATTCAAATCCAGACAGATGGACATCAAACGTATATGGGTAAAGAAAAAAAGAACCAATGTGTGGAGCTGTTTTATCCCAGATAATGCACTATAGTGTATTATTTAAAATACTGAAGGTGTACCATTATTCCACTGATATAGTGGGTGTATTTATCAGAACCCCAAAAAGGATGATAAGTGTACCCCACTCACTGTATATTCGAAGAATGACATAAAGGTATCTTTAAATGTGTCTAGACAGAATTTTCAACAGGCGTACTCAACTCACAGTATTATCACGAATTTCAAGGCATATAAAGGTATCTTTCACTCCAGACATCCGTATAATGGTTCGATCAAATGTTCTCCCATGTATATAAGTGGGAAAAAAACATGTTGTCCGTGTGCCCATATAAAAAAAGCTCCAAAAACAACTAGGGCATTTAAAACATAACACCATAAAAACATACAAAGTCCAAATGCACTAAAATATCTTTAAAAATCGTTGATGCAATAAAAGACCAAGAGGTTACCTTTTAAGCATATCCAATAGTATAAAATGGCTGTCCACACTCCTCTGTCAACGCGTTTCGGTCTATAATGGACCGTTATCAAGACATAAACTCAGTGTGGAGAGCCAGATATTTAAATGATGGACAGACAATCCAATTTGAGAGGAAATTACCTCACTTAATTGCTTAACATTACATACATAGAAGAAAACTCCTATTACAGTTTCAAAATCATTAAAAACTTTTAAAGACAGCATCTTAGTTAATTTACAATAATCCATACTTTTACAGAAATTGATATTTCAGAAATTGATACATATTGCATTTATGCCTGGCCCCGTTGCCATGACAACACGTACTCCTATCTTTTAGAATGTATGCTCCCATGCTGGGATTACGTATCACAGGTCTTTTAAGTCCATTAAAACTCCTTTCTGGGGATAGCTAAAAATATATTCGTTCCAGCTCAGGATGATCTCGAGCCCCTGGAACGCATGCTGGAGCGCATGCTGGAAGTTCCCCGCCAATGACAGTGCAAGGATAGGGAAGTGTTCCATGTTCTTTTTTGAAATGTGCTGAAAGGGCATGGGATTCCAGCCATTTCTTAATATTTCACAGAAATTCCCCTAACCGAACCGGAGTATTATTACATCCTGAACATGTCCCACATCTATAGAAGCCAGTAGATTTAATATTAGACATGTGTAACAGGGGTGCATACATACTTGAGACCAATTTTGATTTAAAATTTGGTGCCTTTCTGTTGTCGAAGTCAAAAATATTACATAGAGAGAACATACAGACTCCACACATATGAGTCGCTATGCTTGCAAACACGCGCAGCGAACACAGCAATATATGGTAACATACGCATTTACACAGACATGCCACAGAGATAGATTCAACACATATTTCATACAGCACATAATTATAACATATCAAGCGCCAGACATCATAATGTTTTAAATGTATTTAATTGAGTAACGTCATGTATGTGTATTATTGGAGCAGAGCAAGATGGACATATCGTGCTTGGTGTCATAGTAACCAGATTAATGTGTAGATTCATTTGATGCTTGTTATTAAGTTGTAGCACATTGCTATGAGTAGTTATGATTAAATGTATGAAAGCTAAAGTCACTCTTATTAGAACAATGGATATTCCAAGCATGTGATGGACAGGAAACTCAGGCCAGCCCTTTTGATGTCTTCAAGGCTGAACCTCGTTTGCATATGAACCAATCAGTGACTCATCATGAATGAGAAAGTTCCCTCCCCTAGACTAGTCTGTGCACTCCCCGAAACGACATAGTACATTGCTGATGAGACACACAGAAGTCTCTGTTCTTTTTCCCTGGGTGCTGTTCGAGATGCTGTCTGCCCAGTTCCTGTATTTACTTACTGAGAGAGAGAGATATATGGAGCGGAGGATGCATTGAGGGAATGGTATTGTATGCTGGCCTGTAACTGTATGTATTAGCTGCTTACTGTGTAAATTGTAACCATGTAACTACATATACTGTATATATATATATATATATATATATACTGTACATTGTGATATATTGAATACATATCCTTTTAATAACAAATATATACATCAATGAGCTTTGTAACTCAGACAATGTGTGTGTGTGTATTGTTTCCTCTTAAGGGATGTTGTGTTTTGCGACGTACAGCGCACTTTTATCGTATATGGTAATAAGTAGTGATGTGCACCGGAATTTTTCGGGTTTTGTGTTTTGGTTTTGGGTTCGGTTCCGCGGCCGTGTTTTGGATTCGGACGCGTTTTGGCAAAACCTCACCGAAAATTTTTTGTCGGATTCGGGAGTTTTTTTTCAAAAAACCCTAAAAAAACGCTTAAATCATAGAATTTGGGGGTCATTTTGATCCCATAGTATTATTAACCTCAATAACCATAATTTCCACTCATTTCCAGTCTATTCTGAACACCTCACACCTCACAATATTATTTTTAGTCCTAAAATTTGCACCGAGGTCGCTGGATGGCTAAGCTAAGCGACACAAGTGGCTGACACAAACACCTGGCCCATCTAGGAGTGGCACTGCAGTGTGAGGCAGGATGGCCCTTCAAAAAAATTGTCCCCAAACAGCACATAATGCAAAGAAAAAAAGAGGCGCACCAAGGTCGCTGTGTGACTAAGCTAAGCGACACAAGTGGCCGACACAAACAACTGGCCCATCTAGGAGTGGCACTGCAGTGTCAGGCAGGATGGCACTTCAAAAAAATAGTCCCCAAACAGCACATGATGCAAAGAAAAAAAGAGGCGCACCAAGGTCGCTGTGTGACTAAGCTAAGCGACACAAGTGGCCGACACAAACACCTGGCCCATCTAGGAGTGGCACTGCAGTGTCAGGCAGGATGGCCCTTCAAAATAATTGTCCCCAAACAGCACATGATGCAAAGAAAAAAAGAGGCGCACCAAGGTCGCTGTGTGACTAAGCTAAGCGACACAAGTGGCCGACACAAACACCTGGCCCATCTAGGAGTGGCACTGCAGTGTCAATCAAGACAGGATGGCACTTCCAAAAAATTGTCCCCAAACAGCACATGATGCAAAGAAAAAAAGAGGCGCACCAAGGTGGCTGTTTGACTAAGCAAAGCGACACAAGTGGCCGACACAAACACCTGGCCCATCTAGGAGTGGCACTGCAGTGTCAATCAAGACAGGATGGCACTTCCAAAAAATTGTCCCCAAACAGCACATGATGCAAAGAAAAATGAAAGAAAAAAGAGGTGCAAGATGGAATTGTCCTTGGGCCCTCCCACCCACCCTTATGTTGTATAAACAGGACATGCACACTTTAACGAACCCATCATTTCAGCGAAAAAAGTCTGCCACATGACTGTGACTGAAATGACTGGTTGGTTTGGGCCCCCACCAAAAAAGAAGCAATCAATCTCTCCTTGCACAAACTGGCTCTACAGAGGCAAGATGTCCACCTCATCATCATCCTCCGATTCCTCACCCCTTTCACTGTGTACATCCCCCTCCTCACAGATTATTAATTCATCCCCACTGGAATCCACCATCTCAGGTCCCCGTGTACTTTCTGGAGGCAATTGCTGCTGGTGAATGTCTCCACGGAGGAATTGATTATAATTCATTTTGATGAACATCATCTTCTCCACATTTTCTGGAAGTAACCTCGTACGCCGATTGCTGACAAGGTGAGCGGCTGCACTAAACACTCTTTCAGAGTACACACTGGAGGGAGGGCAACTTAGGTAGAATAAAGCCAGTTTGTGTAAGGGCCTCCAAATTGCCTCTTTTTCCTGCCAGTATACGTACGGACTGTCTGACGTGCCTACTTGGATGCGGTCACTCATATAATCCTCCACCATTCTTTCCATGGTGAGAGAATCATATGCAGTGACAGTAGACGACATGTCAGTAATCATTGGCAGGTCCTTCAGTCCGGACCAGATGTCAGCAGTGGCACTCACTCCAGACTGCCCTGCATCACCGCCAACGGGTGGGCTAGGAATTCTTAGCCTTTTCCTCGCACCCCCAGTTGCGGGAGAATGTGAAGGAGGAGCTGTTGACGGGTCACGTTCCGCTTGACTTGACAATTTTCTCACCAGCAGGTCTTTGAACCTCTGCAGACTTGTGTCTGCCGGAAAGAGAGATACAACGTAGGTTTTAAATCTAGGATCGAGCACGGTGGCCAAAATGTAGTGCTCTGATTTCAACAGATTGACCACCCGTGAATCCTGGTTAAGCGAATTAAGGGCTCCATCCACAAGTCCCACATGCCTAGCGGAATCGCTCTGTTTTAGCTCCTCCTTCAATGTCTCCAGCTTCTTCTGCAAAAGCCTGATGAGGGGAATGACCTGACTCAGGATGGCAGTGTCTGAACTGACTTCACGTGTGGCAAGTTCAAAGGGTTGCAGAACCTTGCACAACGTTGAAATCATTCTCCACTGCGCTTGAGTCAGGTGCATTCCCCCTCCTTTGCCTATATCGTGGGCAGATGTATAGGCTTGAATGGCCTTTTGCTGCTCCTCCATCCTCTAAAGCATATAGAGGGTTGAATTCCACCTCGTTACCAACTCTTGCTTCAGATGATGGCAGGGCAGGTTCAGGAATGTTTGGTGGTGCTCCAGTCTTCTGTACGCGGTGCCTGAATGCCGAAAAAGTGTCCCACAATTCATCGGGCCACCGTCAGCATCTCTTGCACGCCCCTGTCGTTTTTTAAATAATTCTGCACCACCAAATTCAATGTATGTGCAAAACATGGGACGTGCTGGAATTTGCCCAGATGTAATGCACGCACAATATTGCTGGCGTTGTCCAATGTCACAAATCCCCAGGAGAGTCCAATTGGGGTAAGCCATTCTGCGATGATCTTCCTCAGTTGCCGTAAGAGGTTGTCAGCTGTGTGCCTATTCTGGAAAGCGGTGATACAAAGCGTAGCCTGCCTAGGAACGAGTTGGCGTTTGCGAGATGCTGCTACTGGTGCCACCGCTGCTGTTCTTGCTGCGGGAGGCAATACATCTACCCAGTGGGCTGTCACAGTCATATAGTCCTGAGTTTGCCCTGCTCCACTTGTCCACATGTCCGTGGTTAAGTGGACATTGGGTACAACTGCATTTTTTAGGACACTGGTGAGTCCTTTTCTGAGGTCTGTGTACATTTTCGGTATCGCCTGCCTAGAGAAATGGAACCTAGATGGTATTTGGTACCGGGGACACAGTACCTCAATCAAGTCTATAGTTGCCTCTGAATTAACGATGGATACCGGAACCACGTTTCTCACCGCCCAGGCTGCCAAGGCCTGAGTTATCTGCTTTGCAGCAGGATGACTGCTGTGATATTTCATCTTCCTCGCAAAGGACTGTTGGACAGTCAATTGCTTACTGGAAGTAGTACAAGTGGTCTTCCGACTTCCCCTCTTGGATGACGATCGACTCCCAGTAGCAACAACAGCAGCGCCAGCAGCAGTAGGCGTTACACTCAAGGATGCATCGGAGGAATCCCAGGCAGGAGAGGACTCGTCAGACTTGACAGTGACATGGCCTGCAGGACTATTGGCTTTCCTGGGTAAGGAGGAAATTGACACTGAGGGAGTTGGTGGTGTGGTTTGCAGGAGCTTGGTTACAAGAGGACGGGATTTAGTGGTCAGTGGACTGCTTCCGCTGTCACCCAAAGTTTTTGAACTTGTCACTGACTTATGATGAATGCGCTGCAGGTGACGTATAAGGGAGGATGTTCCGAGGTGGTAAACGTCCTTACCCCTACTTATTACAGCTTGACAAAGGCAACACACGGCTTGACACCTGTTGTCCGCATTTGTGTTGAAATAATTCCACACCGAAGAGCTGATTTTTTTTTGTATTTTGACCAGGCATGTCAATGGCCATATTCCTCCCAGGGACAACAGGTGTCTCCCCGGGTGCCTGACTTAAACAAACCACCTCACCATCAGAATCCTCCTTGTCAATTTCCTCCCCAGCGCCAGCAACACCCATATCCTCATCCTGGTGTACTTCAACAGTGACATCTTCAATTTGACTATCAGGAACTGGACTGCGGGTGCTCCGTCCAGCACTTGCAGGGTGTGTGCAAATGGTGGAAGGCGCAAGCTCTTCCCGTCCAGTATTGGGAAGGTCAGGCATCGCAACCGACACAATTGGACTCTCCTTGGGGATTTGTGATTTAGAAGAACGCACAGTTCTTTGCTGTGCTTTTGCCAGCTTAATGTTAGGCGCGGCGGTGCGCCCGCTCGCTGACAGAGCAGCGGTCACGGGCGCCGCGCCTCTCTTCTTGTTTCTTCTGCACGGCGCCTAGCAACGCCGGGACGCTAGGCGCGCGCAAGCCGCTGGCTCCCTGGCAACGCTAGGACGCCGTGCGTGCAGGGCCGCCGGGTCCTTAGCAACGGGGACGCCACAGGCGGACCGCGTTCCCCGTTGCACTAATCAGCATTCACCTGTTTTCCCCTGCTCGTGCAGCAAAGCAGCTGCACGGCATTTGTTCATTAGCCTTTGTGTTTCTATTGGAGGGTCCCCTGTTATATGCCTCCTCAGTGCCTCACACTAACGCCGGTGATAGCTTCCTGCATGCTGCTCATGTTTGGTGAACGTCTGTTCTTGGTCTGTCGTATCCGGTCCGTCCTGCTCCCTGAGTTCCTGTATCTTGGAGTTCGTTAGCCGGTCCTGGGAATCCTTCTGGTCCTCATTTACCTGTGGCAGTCGGTTGGGGTTCTCACCCGGGTTTCGTGAGTGGCGGCCTTGCCGCGTGTTGCGGCCTAGGCCGCTTTAGTATTGTTTTGTTTGTACTGGAGCATTGCGGAGGTTTCCGCTTCCATTGTCCTCCCCGGAGCTCGGCGGTGCCGTGTAGGGGAGTGGACAAGTGGTATCTTTGGTTGTCCTTTTCCTTGGCGGCAAGCCGCGCATACTTTTTGTTTTAGGTTAGCCAGTAGCCCCTGGCCTTGTTGTTTCAGTTAGAGGGCCCCTTGTTATTACCCTGTCTCAGTTCACTCTTTGTCTCTCCTTAAGACCTGAGGGGGCATCGGAGTTGGGCAGACTTAATCCGCCCTTCAAACGCGGCTGCCATGGGCCTAAGAAACCATAGTCTCGCAAGAGTGAATTGACAGCACGGGTAAAACAACGGAGGTAGGGTGCCAGGGGCTATTCCCATTCCGTTTCCCTTTTCCCTGCATTACATCCTGCTGCTCTGGACTACTGTATAAGATCTCTCCAGTCCTGAGCCTCCAGGTAGTAACATTTCCCATTCCGTTTCCCTTTCCCAGCATTACGTTCTGCTGCTCTGGACTACTGTATAAGATCTCTCCAGTCCTGAGCATCCGGGTCGTAACATTATCACCGGCCCATATTAAAAGAAAAGGGTTTTTATTTTTTGTATTGGTGGGCCTAGAAATTCGTCCTCATGAATCCAGCAGGGTTAGGTCCAAATCCCAGTCAGCTTTTGGCCAACCAGATTCAGGAGTTAACTCAGATGGTTCAGGATCTTTCTCTTCGAGTGAGATCGCAGGAAGATCTTTTGCGAGCCTCCCCGAGTGTGGTTCCTGATCCGAAGATGCATTTACCTGATCGTTTTTTGGGTAGTCGGAAGGATTTTTTTAATTTTAAAGAAGCTTGTAAGCTTTATTTTCGTTTAAAGCCTCGTTCTTCCGGTACTGAGTCCCAACAGGTCGGGATTGTCATATCTTTACTCCAAGGTGATCCACAGACCTGGGCTTTTGGGCTAAAATCAGATGATGCTGCCTTGCTATTAGTAGACGCCTTTTTTAAATCCTTAGGCCTTTTGTATGATGACCCTGATAGAGAAGCATCAGCTGAGAGCCATCTGCGTGCTCTAAAGCAAGGGAAAGGTCCAGCAGAAGCATATTGTACCGAGTTTTGCCGTTGGTCGAACGACTGTGGCTGGAATGACCCGGCCCTGCGCAGTCAGTTTCGCCTCGGTTTGTCTGAAATTATTAAAGACAGTCTCCTTCAGTACCCCGCTCCTGAGACTCTAGACAAACTCATGGAGCTTGCCATTAAAATTGATCGTCGTCTCCGAGAGCGGAGGGCTGAAAGAGGAACAACTTTTAGGCCTAGTCCATGTGTATACACTTTTCCTGAGGACGTCGAGGAGCCCATGCAGATGGGTTTCTCCCGGCTGTCCCCAGAGGAAAGGACCAGAAGGTTAAAATCTGGTCTCTGTTTGTATTGTGGTGGCAAGGGACATATCGCACGTAGTTGCCCGAATAAGTCGGAAAACGCTTTGACCAAGTGAATGGTGAGGGGGTTCACTTAGGTCTGCAGTTAATCTCCTCTAAAGATTCTTTATTAGTTCCGGTAAAGATTTCCTTTGGCAGCCTCAATTCGTTGGTGTCGGCCTTCGTCGACAGTGGAGCTGCAGGAAATTTTATGGATTTAGCTTGGGCTAAGGCTTTAGGCGTTCCACAGATACCCTTAGATAAACGTATCACCATGCACGGCTTGGATGGGGGTCTGCTTTCCAATGGGGTTATTACTCACCGCACACCTCCAGTATTGCTGACAGTGGGGGCCCTACATTCAGAAAAAATAGAATTTTACCTTACACATTGTCCGGCAGTTCCAGTAGTTTTGGGTCACCCCTGGCTTGCCTTTCATAATCCCACCATAGATTAGCGGTCTGGGGAGATTTCCCAATGGGGTCCATTTTGTTGCAAGGAGTGTATTTCCCATCCAGTTCGGGTTGCGGCTGTTACCCCAGAATCTATTCCTTTGGAATATCAGGATTTTGCCGATGTTTTTTCCAAAGGTAACGCGGACATTCTGCCTCCCCATCGGTCCTATGATTGTGCTATTGACTTAATTCCAGATGGGAGATTATATGCCCTGTCTGGGCCAGAAACCACGGCTATGGATAATTACATTCAGGAGAGCCTGAAAAAAGGTTTCATTAGGCCCTCAAAGTCTCCATTGAGTGCAGGGTTCTTTTTTGTTGAGAAAAAAGATGGGTCGCTCAGACCATGTATTGACTTTCGGGCTCTGAATAAAATTTCTGTTAAGAACACCTATCCCTTGCCATTAATTTCAGTGCTCTTTGATCAGTTACGCTCTGCCGTCATCTTCTCTAAGATCGATCTTAGAGGAGCTTATAACCTCATCCGAATAAGATCTGGGGATGAGTGGAAGACGGCTTTCAGCACTCAGTCAGGTCATTATGAATACCTGGTGATGCCATTTGGGCTGTCTAATGCGCCTGCGGTATTTCAAGACCTTATTAATGATGTGCTTCGTGACTTTCTTGGGAAGTTTGTAGTCGTTTATTTAGACGACATCTTGATCTACTCCGAGTCTTTGGAACAACATGTTTCCCATGTGCGTCTGGTTCTTCAAAAGCTACGGGAGAATCATTTATATGCTAAACTTGAGAAATGTGATTTCCACATCACAGAAGTGTCTTTTTTGGGGTATATTATTTCTCCCCAGGGGTTTTATATGGAACCGAAAAAACTCCAGGCCATCCTTAATTGGGCGCAACCCACGAATTTAAAAGCAATTCAGCGCTTTTTAGGGTTTGCAAATTATTATAGGCGTTTCATTCATGCCTTTTCTGATTTGGTCGCTCCAATTGTAGCCTTGACTAAAAAAGGAGCAGACCCTTCCAATTGGTCGCCAGAAGCTGAGTCTGCCTTTCTGGCCTTGAAGCAGGCCTTTGTCTCTGCTCCTATTCTCAGACATCCTAACCCGGAGCTCCCCTTTATAGTCGAGGTAGATGCCTCAGAGGTTGGAGTGGGGGCTATCCTTTCTCAGGAAGATCCGGAGTCTCAGGAGTTACACCCTTGTGCCTTCATGTCCAGAAAATTCTCCTCCGCAGAATCCAACTATGATGTTGGTAATCGAGAATTGTTGGCAGTTAAATGGGCTTTCGAGGAATGGAGGCATTGGCTGGAAGGTGCTAGGCATACCATTACAGTGTTTACTGACCATAAGAACCTGCAATATATTGAGTCAGCTAAACGACTTAATGCTCGGCAGGTACGTTGGGCATTGTTTTTCACTCGTTTCAGGTTTATTATCACCTTCAGGCCCGGTTCCAAGAATACGAAAGCTGACACCCTGTCACGTTGTTTTCTTCCAGTTCACAATAACCATCCTGCCACCACCCCCATTGTTCCATCATCTATCATCCGAGCAGGCCTCACACAGAATTTATTTACACAGCTGGTCCAGCTTCAACAGCAGGCTCCCAAAGCTACTCCTGCTGATCGTCTTTTTGTCCCTGAATTTCTGAGAGGCTCTGTTCTAGCTGAGTTCCATGACAACAAAGTGTCTGGTCATCCAGGTATCACTAAGACCTTGGAACTAGTATCTCGTTCGGTGTGGTGGCCTAGTCTCTCTAAAGATGTTAAAGAATTTGTCCGTTCCTGTCAGGTTTGTGCTCAGTTCAAGGTTGATCGAGCGTTGCCAGTCGGGCAACTCATGCCTCTAGCCATTCCTCTCAGGCCATGGTCACATATATCCATGGATTTCGTGGTGGACCTTCCTCTTTCTGCGGGCCTTCGAGTCATTTGGGTGGTGGTAGACCGTTTTAGTAAAATGGCTCATTTCATTGCTCTCCCCCGGTTACCCTCTGCTCAAGGGTTAGCAGTTTTGTTCCTCCGCCATGTGTTCAGGCTCCATGGTTTACCCACGGATATTGTCTCTGATCGGGGTCCGCAATTCATCGCACGATTCTGGAAACGTTTTTGTGCCTCATTGAATATGAAACTTTCTTTAACATCTGGATATCATCCCCAGTCTAACGGACAAACTGAACGTGTAAATCAGTCATTAAAACAGTACTTACGGTTATATTCGGCCAAACTTCAGAATGATTGGTCTGAATTTCTGCCGTTGGCTGAGTTTGCTTATAATAACTCTTGTCATTCCTCCACCAAGGAGTCTCCGTTCTTTTCAGTGGTGGGTTTCCATCCTAGAGCAAATTCTTTTTACCCTCATGTTCCAGTCTCTTCATTGACCTTAACTTCCCGTCTTAGAATTATTTGGAAAAAAGTTCACCTTGCCCTCAAGAAGGCTGCCTTCCGAGAAAAGATTTTTTCGGACAGGTCCCGGCGCCCATGCACGTTTAAGGTGGGAGATAAGGTGTGGTTGTCAACCCGCAACATCAGGCTCCGACAGCCCTCGGCTAGATTAGGACCCAAATTTATTGGACCGTTCCTTATCATTAAAAAGGTCAACCCAGTTGCTTTTCGATTACGTTTACCGAGATCACTAAAGATTGGCAATACGTTTCACTGTTCCCTTCTGAAACAGTATTTTTCCTCCAGGAGATTTCTTCGGAGGGCTTCCCGGAGTAGACTTCCGGTGAATGTGCAGGGGCAGTAGGAGTACTTGGTGGAGAAGGTTCTAGATTCTAAGATGTCTCGGGGCCGACTTTATTTTTTGGTCCACTGGAAAGGCTATGGCCCTGAAGAAAGGTCTTGGGTGTTGGATAAAGATTTACATGCTTCAAGACTTAAGAGGGTATTTTTTCAGGAGTTTCCTCAGAAACCCGGCTCTAGGGGTTCTGTAACCCCTCCTCAAGGGGGAGGGGGTACTGTTAGGCGCAGCGGTGCGCCCGCTCGCTGACAGAGCAGCGGTCACGGGCGCCGCGCCTCTCTTCTTGTTTCTTCTGCACGGCGCCTAGCAACGCCGGGACGCTAGGCGCGCGCAAGCCGCCGGCTCCCTGGCAACTCTAGGACGCCGTGCGTGCAGGGCCGCCGGGTCCTTAGCAACGGGGACGCCACAGGCGGACCGCGTTCCCTGTTGCACTAATCAGCATTCACCTGTTTCCCCTGCTCGTGCAGCAAAGCAGCTGCATGGCATTTGTTCATTAGCCTTTGTGTTTCTATTGGAGGGTCCCCTGTTATATGCCTCCTCAGTGCCTCACACTAACGCCGGTGATAGCTTCCTGCATGCTGCTCATGTTTGGTGAATGTCTATTCTTGGTCGTATCCGGTCCGTCCTGCTCCCTGAGTTCCTGTATCTTGGAGTTCGTTAGCCGGTCCTGGGAATCCTTCTGGTCCTCATTTACCTGTGGCAGTCGGTTGGGGTTCTCACCCGGGTTTCGTGAGTGGCGGCCTTGCCGCGTGTTGCGGCCTAGGCCGCTTTAGTATTGTTTTGTTTGTACTGGAGCATTGCGGAGGTTTCCGCTTCCATTGTCCTCCCCGGAGCTCGGCGGTGCCGTGTAGGGGAGTGGACAAGTGGTATCTTTGGTTGTCCTTTTCCTTGGCGGCAAGCCGCGCATACTTTTTGTTTTAGGTTAGCCAGTAGCCCCTGGCCTTGTTGTTTCAGTTAGAGGGCCCCTTGTTATTACCCTGTCTCAGTTCACTCTTTGTCTCTCCTTAAGACCTGAGGGGGCATCGGAGTTGGGCAGACTTAATCCGCCCTTCAAACGCGGCTGCCATGGGCCCAAGAAACCATAGTCTCGCAAGAGTGAATTGACAGCACGGGTAAAACAACGGAGGTAGGGTGCCAGGGGCTATTCCCATTCCGTTTCCCTTTTCCCTGCATTACATCCTGCTGCTCTGGACTACTGTATAAGATCTCTCCAGTCCTGAGCCTCCAGGTAGTAACATTTCCCATTCCGTTTCCCTTTCCCAGCATTACGTCCTGCTGCTCTGGACTACTGTATAAGATCTCTCCAGTCCTGAGCATCCGGGTCGTAACACTTAAGTCTTTTCTTTTTTCTAGCGAGAGGATGAGTGCTTCCATCCTCATGTGAAGCTGAACCACTAGCCATGAACATAGGCCAGGGCCTCAGCCGTTCCTTGCCACTCCGTGTCGTAAATGGCATATTGGCAAGTTTACGCTTCTCCTCAGACGCTTTTAATTTTGATTTTTGGGTCATTATACTGAACTTTTGTGTTTTGGATTTTACATGATCTCTACTATGACATTGGGCATCGGCCTTGGCAGATAACGTTGATGGCATTTCATCGTCTCGGCCATGACTAGTGGCAGCAGCTTCAGCACGAGGTGGAAGTGGATCTTGATCTTTCCCTTTAACCTCCACATTTTTGTTCTCCATTTTTTAATGTGTGGAATTATATGCCAGTATCAATAGCAATGGCCTACTACTATATTTACTGCGCAAAACTAAAATGCACCACAGGTATAGAATGTAGATGGATAATAGTATACTTAATGGATGACGAGTGACGACACAGAGGTAGGTACAGCAGTGGCCTACCGTACTGCTGTATATAGTATACTGGTGGACACTGTGTCAGCAAACTGCAAAACTAAAATGCACCACAGGTATAGAATGTAGATGGATAGTATACTTAATGGATGACGAGTGATGACACAGAGGTAGGTACAGCAGTGGCCTACCGTACTGCTATATATAGTATACTGGTGGACACTGTCAGCAAACTGCAAAATTAAAATGCACCACAGGTATAGAATGTAGATGGATAGTATACTTAATGGATGACGAGTGACGACACAGAGGTAGGTACACAGCAGTGGCCTACCGTACTGCTATATATAGTATACTGGTGGACACTGTCAGCAAACTGCAAAACTAAAATGCACCACAGGTATAGAATGTAGATGGATAATAGTATACTTAATGGATGACGAGTGACGACACAGAGGTAGGTACAGCAGTGGCCTACCGTACTGCTATATATAGTATACTGGTGGACACTGTGTCAGCAAACTGCAAAACTAAAATGCACCACAGGTATAGAATGTAGATGGATAATAGTATACTTAATGGATGACGAGTGACGACACAGAGGTAGGTACAGCAGTGGCCTACCGTACTGCTATATATAGTATACTGGTGGACACTGTGTCAGCAAACTGCAAAACTAAAATGCACCACAGGTATAGAATGTAGATGGATAATAGTATACTTAATGGATGACGAGTGACGACACAGAGGTAGGTACAGCAGTGGCCTACCGTACTGCTATATATAGTATACTGGTGGACACTGTCAGCAAACTGCAAAACTAAAATGCACCACAGGTATAGAATGTAGATGGATAGTATACTTAATGGATGACGAGTGACGACACAGAGGTAGGTACAGCAGTGGCCTACCGTACTGCTATATATAGTATACTGGTGGACACTGTCAGCAAACTGCAAAACTAAAATGCACCACAGGTATAGAATGTAGATGGATAGTATACTTAATGGATGACGAGTGACGACACAGAGGTAGGTACAGCAGTGCCCTACCGTACTGCTATATATAGTATACTGGTGGACACTGTGTAAGCAAACTGCAAAACTAAAATGCACCACAGGTATAGAATGTAGATGGATAGTATACTTAATGGATGACGAGTGACGACACAGAGGTAGGTACAGCAGTGGCCTACCATACTGCTATATATAGTATACTGGTGGACACTGTCAGCAAACTGCAAAACTAAAATGCACCACAGGTATAGAATGTAGATGGATAGTATACTTAATGGACGACGAGTGACGACACAGAGGTAGGTACACAGCAGTGGCCTACCGTACTGCTATATATAGTATACTGGTGGACACTGTCAGCAAACTGCAAAACTAAAATGCACCACAGGTATAGAATGTAGATGGATAGTATACTTAATGGATGACGAGTGACGACACAGAGGTAGGTACAGCAGTGGCCTACCGTACTGCTATATATAGTATACTGGTGGACACTGTGTCAGCAAACTGCAAAACTAAAATGCACCACAGGTATAGAATGTAGATGGATAGTATACTTAATGGATGACGAGTGATGACACAGAGGTAGGTGCACAGCAGTGGCCTACCATACTGCTATATATAGTATACTGGTGGACACTGTCAGCAAACTGCAAAACTAAAATGCACCACAGGTATAGAATGTAGATGGATAGTATACTTAATGGATGACGAGTGACGACACAGAGGTAGGTACAGCAGTGGCCTACCGTACTGCTATATATAGTATACTGGTGAACACTGTCAGCAAACTGCAAAACTAAAATGCACCACAGGTATAGAATGTAGATGGATAGTATACTTAATGGATGACGAGTGACGACACAGAGGTAGGTACACAGCAGTGGCCTACCGTACTGCTATATATAGTATACTGGTGGACACTGTCAGCAAACTGCAAAACTGTCTAAAATGCACCACAGGTGTAGAATGTAGATGGATAGTATACTTAATGGATGATGAGTGATGACACAGAGGTAGGTACACAGCAGTGGCCTACCGTACTGCTATATATAGTATACTGGTGGACACTGTCAGCAAACTGCAAAACTAAAATGCACCACAGGTATAGAATGTAGATGGATAGTATACTTAATGGATGACGAGTGACGACACAGAGGTAGGTACAGCAGTGGCCTACCGTACTGCTATATATAGTATACTGGTGGACACTGTCAGCAAACTGCAAAACTAAAATGCACCACAGGTATAGAATGTAGATGGATAGTATACTTAATGGATGACGAGTGACGACACAGAGGTAGGTACAGCAGTGGCCTACCGTACTGCTATATATAGTATACTGGTGGACACTGTCAGCAAACTGCAAAACTAAAATGCACCACAGGTATAGAATGTAGATGGATAGTATACTTAATGGATGACGAGTGACGACACAGAGGTAGGTACAGCAGTGGCCCACCGTACTGCTATATATAGTATACTGGTGGACACTGTAAGCAAACTGCAAAACTAAAATGCACCACAGGTATAGAATGTAGATGGATAGTATACTTAATGGATGACGAGTGACGACACAGAGGTAGGTACAGCAGTGGCCTACCGTACTGCTATATATAGTATACTGGTGGACACTGTCAGCAAACTGCAAAACTAAAATGCACCACAGGTATAGAATGTAGATGGATAGTATACTTAATGGATGACGAGTGATGACACAGAGGTAGGTACAGCAGTGGCCTACCGTACTGCTATATATAGTATACTGGTGGACACTGTCAGCAAACTGCAAAACTAAAATGCACCACAGGTATAGAATGTAGATGGATAGTATACTTAATGGATGACGAGTGACGACACAGAGGTAGGTACAGCAGTGGCCTACCGTACTGCTATATATAGTATACTGGTGGACACTGTCAGCAAACTGCAAAACTAAAATGCACCACAGGTATAGAATGTAGATGGATAGTATACTTAATGGATGACGACACAGAGGTAGGTACAGCAGTGCACTCTGCACTGTACTCCTCCTATATAATATTAATTATACTGGTGGTCCCCAGTCCCCACAATAAAGCAGCACACTGAGCACAGATATGGAGTGTTTTTCAGGCAGACAACGTATACTGGTGGTCACTGTCAGCAAAACTCTGCACTGTACTCCTGCTATAGCTGCTCCCCAGTCCCCACAATTAAGCAGTGTGAGCACTCAGCACAGATATATTATGCAGCACACTGAGCACAGATATGGTATGGAGCGTTTTTTTCAGGCAGAGAACGGATAAAAACTGGTGGTCACTTATCAGCAAAACTCTGCACTGTACTCCTAACAGCTGCTCCCCAATCCTCCCCACAATTAAGCAATAAACAACCAATCAACTGTCTTCTACAATAAACGGAGAGGACGCCAGCCACATCCTCTCCCTATCATCTCCATTGCAGGAGTGAAAATGGCGGCGACGCGCGGCTGCTTATATAGAATCCGAATCTCGCGAGAATCCGACAGCGGGATGATGACGTTCGGGCGCGCTCGGGTTAGCCGAGCAAGGCGGGAAGGTTCGAACCTGCCTCGGACCCGTGTAAACAAGGTGAAGTTCGGGGGGGTTCGGTTTCCGAGAAACCGAACCCGCTCATCTCTAGTAATAAGATGCGCCTGGCGTCCGCAGTATATATCTTAGAGCGGGCATTTTAAATATTTGTTAGAAAGCAATTTGGCATTTACAGATGAGGGCTGCGTCCACGATATCATAGTCTTAATGATGCACTGTACATTACAAACACGAAGCTGTGGTCGATCAGCTATGGACGCATCGTGATGTTAACAAATCACATCCGTGTGTTCTGTTGTGTTATCAGTAAGCCGCTGATATGAAATTCAAGGGACAGTGTGTTTCTCATAATATTTAAGATGCTAAAGCGTATTTTTATTGTTGCAAAACAAAGTTCATATAAGTCATATTGTGTTTGATTCAGATTGGATTGTTTATTTGTTAAGTAGATTTAAAAGTACATTTAAAAGTTGCTACATAGCCATGATATAGCTGTGTTAGCATGCTGAGAAATTTTGTATATTTTTTTTTAAAACTCAGGCCTAAAGTAACATTGGTGCCTGTATAGAGTGTGATTTCTTTGTGACAAAGGAACCGCATGGTCTGTCCTCCATTTTGGACTAGCCACATGGTGTGTCCACCATCTTGTGTAACCCTCATGGATGTGGAAGGGGGAGAAGCAGTGGCCATTTTAGGAAGGTCACTTTCTAAATAGCTGATTTTCAGTGCTCAGAACAATCAGTTTCCTTTGTCACATCCAGCACCATTTATGAGACCAATGAATTTATTTAACCCATGCCATAGTCAATTACAAATAGTTTCAATTGGGCCTAGTGAGAGTAAATGGTGAGATAAGTGAATTTTTTTCCCCTTTTTGTTTGTGGGGAAAAAAAGAGTTTTGGGGGTTTTTATTTCTCTCTTTTCTTCCAAGACTTGTGGAGTATAGCCATTGAAATGCAAATTAACCTGTGTAACTACTTTTTTTTGTAGTGAAAAGCAAATATCTTTGATATGCAAATTAGAGGCAGTGAAGAGGTAAGGTGTCTCATAGGTGGCAAATAAAATAATATATATATATATATATATATATATATAATATTATTATAATTATGTGTATATTTATATCAGTGTATGTTCTGCAAGATAGCTATCCAATCTGAATCATATCATTTAAATTATAGATTATTGCAGTCATTATAGATCTGTGTGAAATCGGATACATTTGTTTGCTATATAGATACATTTGTAATAAGTGTATTAAGGGAGTAATTATAAAGACATGAAACGCAGTTCTGACCTAGTCGTTAAAGGTTTATACAGAAAAACTGGGTGTTGTGTTAAGTGAGCGATTATAGTTAGTATTGCTCACATTTATAGAGACTGTGTAGTTTGTTGAATTGTGGACGTACGTTGTACACGTGGTACGGACAAAGTACAGGAGCGCACATGGTGTAAAAGGCACGCACAAACGCGTGTTTACGCAAGGTTGCGTAGGATTATGGGCGCAAAGTACAAATCACACGATAGTTTGTTCAATTAAAAGGTGGGATGGTATACCTTAAATACAATAGCACATACTGTAACTATCCGATTTCAAAAGCAGATTAGTGTAAGACTATCGTTGGTACACTGGGTTAGTAGAGGCCCGGTGGCGTAGGGTTCGCTACCTTGCGTTATCAGAACTAGGTGGTCTAGGTGATCTAGGTGTTCTAGGTGGTCTACAGCAATCGTAGGGCATATAGATAACTAGTATCTATAGGCTGTGTGATTGAATCGCACGTTCGTGTGTTCTACACAGCACAATGTGATACCATTGTGTCATAGGTGCTGTGGAAAAGCATACACAGACGTGATTGTATAGACAAAGGGGTTTTTCTTTGATAACATTGGGAAATCTCCCTGGTGGCCTTCCATTGAAAAGGGTGAACAATAGTTATCTAATTTCTCTGTTTTTCACCCTACAAAAAATTCCAGTGGAAAGATACCGAAAAGGAATTTTTTGCTGCCTCTCTCAGGAAAATATTCCATCAGAGCCTCCACCAAAAATAAATTGCAGTGCTGTAAGGTCTTATAGGAGCCCTAAGTTGGGTACATTGCCTTCCACTACCAACAGTGTATCGTAGTACTAGCCAGCGTGGGCGAGAGCGAGTGAAAGGCGCTCGAGTAACTTTCACCGCCTGCTTGCATTGAGTATTTTGGTGTTTGTGGGAACGGCCGAGATGGCAAGACCCACAAATATGGGAGCCAGTTGCTCAAGTAAGAGACGTATGGTAGCCAGGGTTCAGGCTGAAGTTATTATGCTGAAGTTAGTATGTGTGGAAAATATGGTCCACACGTAGAGACTTTCTTCTTCTGAATGGGTACGTATGACTGCGGAAGATAGGGCATCATTCCCTAGGATGGTCAGCTTTGAGCCAGAGGTACTGCAGAACGTAAAGATTAGAATATTCCTGATAAAATCTAGAAAACAAAGGGTCAGACATACAAATTGTTTAAACCTGTGGCAGCAAGAGGGGTTGGTGAATTTGATCCTAAGGTATTGCAGGTGGTATGTCTAACCAAAGTCATATAAGACAAGAACGGAAATATAAGAACTGTTTGAACTTGTAGCAACAATAAACAAGTAGGAAGAAAAAAAGAAAGCAAGTACACTGCCATAGGTAGATGTGGAAGCAGTTACGGCCAGCATACAAACTATAGAAAATAATAAAAAAAAAATGAAAAATATGACTGTAACCTATATATGTACTAATGAATGTTGAAGTTTTATTTAGGAGGAGAAGGTGACCTGATTGGTTTCAGCCATTTCTCATGCACTCAGAGGAGTATCCAACCGGTAAAAGAAGAGCAGTAGCCTGCGAGGGAAGTGGCTGAGACCAGTGGAACTGGTAAGTATGGTATCATTCATGTACATATATAGTAAAACCCAAAAATAAAATAAAAATCAAGAAAGTAACGTCAGAAATGGAGAAAAACCTGTCCGCACATTAGTATTTGCCAGTAGGAAAGCGGACAGAGACAGGGTAACCCCCGGGTATTTCTTTCAGTTACCATAGAAGAAGTATTCATTCCTAGTAATGCCCCTGGTCAAGATGAGCTCGGAAATGTTTGTTGGACCATGTACAGACCCTTAATACGAGATGAGAAGGATTGAATGAATACTTCGCATGACCTAGAAGCTTGCTAAAAAAATTTTTTGTCTTTTGCAGTAATGGAAAACTCTCCGTCTGGATAAGATCACTTGTAAACACTAATTCAGGAAATGGGAGGTGGCTGTCTCTGTGCTAATGGACGGGCTCAATAAGGCATTGAGGGTCAGGGTGCAGACTTCTTTGCCAAATTGGAAAGGGGTCACAGTAGCTAATCCTAGAGAGTGCGCTATTGAACATCACCAGAATATTGCTAGGTGCAGAGAACAACAGGTGGAGAGGTTGAGGATGGTAAGTATACAGGCACATACAGGAAAGACCCATCAGTCCAAACCCCAGATCCCTAATGGTAAATCAAGGTCAATAATATGTTACACTTGTAGGAAGGAAGGGCATTTTGCCAGAGATTGTAGGAGTAGTAGGACACATAGTCAATATAGACCCCCTAGACAGAAAACACAAGCCACATTATTAAACACATAGACGGGACCAAGGGACATATAGTAAGGAATCACAAGCCATATAGAAAACACAGATTCGGCTAATGGGAAGAACAAAATAAATGCAACATTATCCTTTGACAAAACTTGCTGGGGTAAAGATGGGGCCTCTAAACTTTTGCTTCTTTTTCCTAGCAGAAATGGCCCCTGGTTAACTTAACAGGAGCTTTGTTAGATATGATATACATATAATGTGCTCCCGCTCAGGAAGTACAAAGTATGTTAGACACCCACGAAAACTAATGTTATATTTCACTGTTCTAGATGCATGTCCATCACAGGTAGAGGAAATTATCTCACAGATACCGGGTTCCCTGTGAACTTAGGATGGACAGGACACTGGATTGATGGCTGGGATAGTCCGAATAGCGATACAACAAACACAGAATTTTTTGTAAGGGGAGTAGACCAAGTAGAGAATCACTTCCCCGTAGTGCCCAATCCAGTTGTCAAATTTTTATAAAATCTTCTTTACCCTACAAACTCATCTGTCACCAACCTCTATTCTTTTTCTCCACAGTTTCCTCTTCATCTTTTGCGTTCACACAGGGTGGTACAATACATGGACCTGATTACAGTTCAAACACTACATGCCTAATTGGTCCTTCAGAGTTCTGCCTGAACCCAGTATATCTCACCAGCACGTTAACACCAGTATTACTGCAGTGTGCCTTGTCATGCACAAAGGGTGGCGGAAGGATGAGAATACTGGTGAAGGGAAATTTTGTATAGACACTGATATGCCTATTGGTGAATGGCAAACCTGACATTTTATTTTTAATTTTCTTCTTCTTTCTCTCCTCTAGAGATGTTTTTTTTTCTTTCTTATTTTTTGAGTTATGCTCATGGTACTCTACATTGCAAACACACAACAGTTTCGTACAGTTAACACCCTTTAGGAATTATTGTTATGTATTGGTGTGCACTGATGTTTTCTCAAACTGGGTAGAGTAATTCCCTGCCACCACGGATGCTGCTGTGTTTACCGCAAAGAAAAATTGCGCAGAAATTTGTGTGTAGATAATGGTACCCCTAGAAGTAGGAGCAAAGCATGGAATTGGACTATTGTGATCATAGATACTGCCACTAGTATTATGTAGTATCGAAACCACTCCCAGATCTTCCCTTAACGAATCACTCTCTTCGAAATTTGTTTTGGTTTTGGTTTTTGTGTCTTTTTGTTTTTTTGGAAGACAAACTCATGTCATGATTGATCCGCACAATGATCAGAAATACACCAATGAGGTGACAGTACATTACCTTATCGAGATGAGCCAGCATTTGAGAACTTGACAAAAGAACTTGAAACTGTTGATTCCTGGAATGCCAAATACTAACTGTCTTGATTGTGAACCAAGAGACTGTGTGATTGTTTTTACACTCAGTTTGACTAATAGACAGGTGGGAAGGACCATACCAAGTTTTATTGACAGCACTATCCCAGTGAAAGTAGCCGAGAGAGAGACTTGGGTCCATGATTCCCAGTGCAGGAAAGTCGGTAGTCCGGAAGAAACTCCTAAATGGAGTGAGATCGCAAAAGTATCACCAGAGAGTCTGTTCCGTGAAGACTTAGAGGCGGCACTGTTGAACACTACCTGAGCGTACTAAAGTATTACAGAAAGACCAGTCATTGTAATTGATTTGCTATGAACAAGAGTTGTTTTGTTCTATTTCTCTTTTCTCTCTTTCCCGCTGACAAACATTTTTTTTTCAGGACATTCTATTTGTGCAAGGTTTTTCATGAGGAGTCGAGTGTGGGAATGGAACTGGTTCTGGAGGAAAGAATGATTTCCTTATAGGATTCCAGGATTAGCCGATCAGTTTGTTAAAGCCAGAGAAAATCAAAGGTCTATTAGTTACGCAGTTCGGAGTTAACGTGATAGGCTATTGTCTAAGGAATACTGTATTTTGTAGTTATTGTGACACCATATTTGAAGATGAGAGCATCCAGAGATGTCAGTCTAGCAATAAGGTGACAGATATCCCTTGAGTGATTGCCACTCACTAGTGGGTAAGGTCTTAAAACAAACGGAATGTTGAATGTGCTCACAGGTACCTCTGAGACGAAAAGATGCAGGATTAGTGCCATATATTTTTTTAGAGTTAGCTGAGGTACTTGAATTACACGGAAGGGGGAGGGCACTGGTGGATAAAGAATATAATATAACTAGACTCCCTAGTCTTAAGATCCACCAGTACCATAGATAAATCCTTGGTATGTTTAAATCTCACCAATTTCAGGAAATTGGGAGGTAATCAGGACAATCAGACAATGGCTATTCACACATAGCAGATAAAAAGCTCATTAATATGTGCGAAAGAAAGGTTTATGAGTGGCTCTCCCCGAACTCTGAAGGTTTATGTTATTTAGGAAGGGCACTACATATAACCCTTGTTCAATGATTAAACAAACCTAGAATACGTTCCAGAAATGGAAACAATGTTCAGAAAATTATAGGAATATGTAGATCATGAAAATTTTCTATGTCACTTTGACGATTTTTTTGTGTCTTCTTCATCTACCCAGCAGAACATCAATCGAATCCGAACATCAGTGTACAAAGACGTAGGTACATGTATGTGTGAAATGTTCGTCGCAAATCAGACATTATAGGCCAAAGCACTGTCCCAGCATACTCTATAGGTTGAATGTTGTCCCACACTCAACCAGTGGTCCCGTGACCGCCGAGTGCATATAGAGCATGTCTCGTCCTCCTTCCTGTCTTCCCCAAATATAGTCAAATGTCTGATTTGCGAAATGAATACATACGTGTTTCTAGGTCACCGATTATTGTCTGAAATATTTTTTTCTTATGTTAATAATTGATGCCAGTTATTGTTTACTGCCAAAGGGTAGACTGTCGAAGTCAAAAATATTACATAGAGAGAACATACAGACTCCACACATATGAGTCACTATGCTTGCAAATACGCGCAGCGAGCACAGCAATGGGGGTCATTCCAAGTTGTTCTTTCGTTGCCGATTTTCGCAACGGAGCGATTAAGGCAAAAATGCGCATGATACGCAGTGCGCATGCGCTAAGTAATTTAGCACAAAACTTAGTATATTTACTCACGTCAGAACGAAGAATTTTCATCGTTGAAGTGATCGGAGTGTGATTGACAGGAAGTGGGTGTTTCTGGGCGGAAACTGACCGTTTTCTGGGAGTGTGCAGAAAAACGCAGGCGTGCCAGGATAAAACGCAGGAGTGGCTGGAGAAATGGGGGAGTGGCTGGCCGAACGCAGGATGCACTGAGGGAATGTATTGTATGCTGGCCTGTAACTGTATGTATTAGCTGCTTACTGTGTAAATTGTAACCATGTAACTACATATATATATATATATATACTGTACATTGTGATATATTGAATACATATCCTTTTAATAACAAATATAAACATCAATGAGCTTTGGAACTCAGACAATGTGTGTGTGTATTGTTTCCTCTTAAGGGATGTTGTGTTTTACGACGTACAGCGCACTTTTATCGTATATGGTAATAAGATGCGCCTGGCGTCCGCAGTATATATTAGAGCGGGCATTTTAAATATTTGTTAGAAAGCAATTTGGCATTTACACTGTATATGTGTCTAGGTTTATCTGGCAATATTGGACCTAAAATAGGATCCTTTTTTATTATGTGCCAGTGTTTTCTGAATACCTTTTCAATATCCTTATACTCTTCAGTGAATTCTGTGATGAATGCAAGCTCATAACCTTCCCCTGACTTGTGGAGATATATTGTTGTTTCTCCCTGATGTTTTAGTTCTATTGTTCTAGGAGATTCCATTGTTTTCTCCACTCTACTTTTGTCATAGCCACTAGCTAAGAATTTGTTACTCATATTTCTTGCTTGTTCAACAAAGACTGTCTCATTGGAACAATTTCTTTTCAGTCTTTTAAATTGACCATTCGGAATCAAATTTATCCAATTATTATGGTGTCAGCTTGAGGCCGCAATGTACGCATTAGAGTATGTAGGTTTGGTGTAGTTTTTAAAATGTACCTGCTGTTCCTCCACATATACTGTAATGTCTAGGAAATTAATTGATTCCTTCTGTATATCAAAATTCAAGATGATATATTTTTGTTGTTGTTATTCAAAAAGGTGCAAAAGGAGTCTAGTTCGTCTCTCCCTGTCAGAACAGGCTGTGTTTGTGGATCCGTTGGACTCTGACCAACCGAAGGAGCAGATGCCCGAGTGCTGGAAACAAGGAGGACAAAGATAATTCCTTTTCATATCTTTATTAAGGATAACAGACCAGAATGAGACTGTAGGAAGACTGAGGATAATTAGTTCAGGATTGGGAAACTGCAGGGAATGAAGTCACTGAATGATACGAGGCCGAGATTAAAGTACTGTGAAGAATATACTTAGGTTGATATAAAGATGAGACTGAAGAAACTGTGAAGTTGAGTAGTTGAGTGCGAGGCTGAAGAACTGTGAAGACTGTTAGCCGGATGATGTGAAAACGTGAATGTGGAACTGTGAAGACTGGTTGCTGGATGATGAGAGGAAGTGAATGAAGAACTGTGAAGACTGGTTGTGGATGATGCGAAGACGAGAATGTAGAACAGTGAATAATGGTTGCTGGATGATGCAAAGACATCAATGAAGAACTGTGAAGACTGGTTTCAGGATGATGCAAAGACGAGAATGAAGAGCACAGGCTGAAGCTGGTGAACCACAGCAAGAATCTGAAGGCACTGGTGGGAGGGCTGACCGTGACCGCGCACTGGAGAGCTGGCGAGCGTTGTGCAGCGAGAGTCGGCTGTGAACTCGGAGAGCCTGATGGGATTAATTAACAAGAGACGCACAAAACAAACTGCGGGAGCACGGAGCTAAGGCACAGAGTTACCACAACAAAGCACTGGCACAGAATGCAATAATCCCAGCCTATTTATAGGCAGTAGGAAAACAGGATTGGCTGACACTCACCCATCACACTCATTGGTGCTGCCCTTGGTCTCCAACATGGCCACTCCCAGCACTGCAGACACACCAGGAAGCTGCAGGCCACTAGGTCCTCCCTCCAGCCTCCGGAAGCCGTAACTCCCACCGCCGACCCAGCCACGTTCCCGTGCAGCCACAGAACACCGCAGGCAGCTGCACCAGCAGGAGACGATGGATCCTGGGACCCACAGCGGTAAGCGCCCATCGCGTGACAGTACCCCTCCCACTGAGGGTGGTCTCCGAACACCTTCGAACTTTGTTAGGATTTTTGGAGTGAAAGTTCTGAATTAACCTTGGAGCATGAACATCCTCAACGAAAACCCAAGACCTCTCCTCGGACCATACCCTTTCCAGTTGAGAAGATATTGAAGACATCCATAATGATAACGAGAGTCTAGAATTTCTATAACCTCAAATTCTTCATCTTGTTAATTGAAAATTTTAGGGGGTTTGCGCAAGGTTGTACGAAATGTGTTGAGAATCAAAGGCTTCAGAAGTGATATGTGAAAGGCATTAGGTATCTTGAAGGAAGATGGAAGTTTGACTTTATAAGACACAGGATTAAGCACTCTTTCTATAGGAAAAGGACCAATGTACCTGGGCGCAAATTCCATGGAGGGCACTTTGAACTTGAGATTGCGAGTAGATATCCAGACTTGGTCCCCCACCTTGTAACTGGACACTGTCTTTCGTCTTCTATCAGCGAAGGATTTATAACATATGGAAGTTTTAACTAAAGACTTGCATACCTGAGTCCAAATCTTAGAACGTTGCTTGAGAACTAAGTCAGCTGCTGGCACTTCCTGAGTTGGAAGAGATTGAAATTCTTGCACTCACGGATTGAAACCATAGTTGACATAGAACGGCGTGGATTCAGAAGACGAATGAAAGAGAGTATTATGAGCGAATTCTGCTGGCGGAAGATAGTCCGACCAATCATCTTGTGAAGAGGAAATATATAAACAAAGGAAGGTTTCAAGATCTTGATTGACTCATTCTGTTTGTCCATCCGACTGGGGATGATATGCTGAAGAATGATTCAGTTTGATGCTTAGGGAACAACAAAGTGCTTTCCAAAATTTGGCCACAAATTGCGTGCCCTGATCCGAAACAATTTCTAAAGGAAAACCATGCAGCTTGAAGATCTCGGAGATGAATCATTTGGCAAGTACCAGGGCCGAGGGCAGTCCTGTTAGAGGAATGAAATGCGCCATTTTTGAAAATCAATCCACCACTACCCAGATGGTATTTTGTCCCTTTGACGGGGGTAACTCAGTTATAAAATCCATCGATATATGGGTCAAAGGCTTTTCGGGTATGGATAACGGATGTAGCAGACTATGTGGTGGGTCCTTGGGATTTTTGTGTTGGGCACATTTGGGACAAGCGGCTATAAATTCTTGAACATCAGTTCTAAGACGTGCCACCAGTAGGACCATTGAATTAATTCAAGAGTCTTGCAGACCCCAGGGTGACCCATAAGAGATGAAGCATGAGCCCAAGTTAATAGCCATTTCCGGAGATTTGGGGCAACAAATGTTTTTCCAGGCGGGGGGAACAGGAACTGAAGAAATCTGAGTCATTAAGAAAGATGTTGGACTTACAATAGCTTCTTCACTTTTTAGATCATTGGATTCAGAAGAATTGAAGGATTGGGAGAGGGCATCAGCTCTCTTATTCAAGTATCCTGAGCAATAAGTTAGCTTGAAGTTAAACCGGGTGAAAAAGAGAGCCCATCTTGCTTGCCACTGATTAAGACATTGAGATGTTTGAAGATAAAGAAGATTTTTATGATCGGTGTATACTGTGATGGGATGTTGAGCTCCTTCTAAAAGATATCTCCATTCTTTGAATGCTAGCTTATTGGCAAGCAATTCCTGCTCTCTGATGGCGTAGTTTCGTTCGGCAGGCAGGAATCTTCGAGAATAATAACCGCATGGATGGACCTTCTTGTCCTCGTAAACTTGGGATAAAACAGCCCCAGCTGCCTCTGTGGAAGCATCCACCTCCACGAGATATGGACAATTAAGGTCAGGTTGATGAAGAATGGGAGCAGACGTGAAGGCTTGTTTCAATTCAAACCGAGGAAGGCTTTAGCAGGTTCAAGAGTCCAATTCGAGGGATCCGCTCCTTTACGCATTAAGGCCATGATGGGTTCGACCAAGGTGGAGTAACTCTTAATAAATTTCCTGTAGAATTGGCGAAGCCAAGGAAGCATTGAATTCCTTTGAGACTCATGGGAGCTGACCGGTCACGAATAGCTTGAACATTGGCAGGATCCATCCGTAGCTCTGATCCGGAAAAGATGGAACCCAAAAATGGAATGGATGCTACCTTGAAGGTACATTTCTCCAATTTACAGTATAATAGATTCTTCCTCAGATGAGTTAACACTTCCTTGACTTGGAGACGAGGGGACTCTAGATCTTTGGGGAATATTAGGATATCATCTAAGTATACCACCAAGCATTTATAGAGAAAATCCCGAAAGAGTACATTCATATAACTTTGGAAAACCGCTGGAGCTTTACAGAGACCAAACGGCATTATGAGATACTTGTAATGCCCATCCCTAGTATTAAAGTCCGTTTTTTATTCATCCCCTGCATGGATTCTAATCAAGTTATAAGCGCCTCGAAGATCAAGTTTAGTAAAAACTGTGGCCCCCTTCACTCGATCGAACAATTTAGGGATCAGTGGAAGTGGATACCAATTTTTGATAGTAACCTCATTGAGTCCGCGCTAGTCAATGCATGGTCGCAGGCCACCATCTTTTTTCTTGAAAAAAAAGAATCCAGCCCCTGCAGGAGATGATGATGGTCTAATAAAGTCTTTGGCCAAATTCTCTTGTATGTAGTCAGCCATAGCCTGAGTCTCAGGGATAGATAACGGGTAAATTCGACCTCTGAGAGGAGTCCTACCCAGAACCAAATAAATCGGACAATCCTATTCACGGTGATGTGGCAAAGAATCTGCCCCTTGCTTACTGAAGACGTCTAGGTAAGACGTCTTCAGTAACCAGGTGGTCCCCCTGGAAAAAGCTTGCCAAGTTCTCTGAATCATAGCTAGCTACAAACATACCCCCTCCATATTTAATGACTTTTCACATTATGAGAAGAGGCAAGAGGAAGAGGATAGTGTCAAGAAGGTGATTAAAAATTAGAGAGGCACACATAATCAGGAATAACACACAGGCTTTCACCTCCACTCCTATATTGGTGTGGAACAGAAAGGACTTTAACCAAGTAAATATATAATTACCACATTACTGGACAAACTGAAAAACTAGGGGCCAAAGCTTCCAAAATTGTACGCCCTTCTCCATTTTCAGGGATTAAGATAATCTCGGATTTAATGCTGGGATGTAAATAAACTGGTGTATACCACAGGATCAAGATTGGATATTTTCTCCTCCACGGAGTCTGTAGACGTATTTTGTGAAAATCTCATGGGTTTCTTTTTTTTCCATTTTTTTATTGCATTTTTATTTACATATTTTGTTGCAGATGCCTTATTTATTTCCACAGCTCCCAGTTACACGCATGTGAGCATACCTATGTGTCCCAGTTACACGCATGTGAGCATACCTGAGTATCTTGTTTATTTTATTCATATTTTATTTTTAAATTTAGCAACCCCTTAGATGCTTTAGCAGCCGCTTTTGAGCCCCCACAGCAGTCCCAGATGGGGCAAGTTGAGTTCAGGTGGGTTCTGTAAAGTACTAAGCACAACTGTGCAGTAATTTTTTTGGTTATTAAGCTCCTGCCTTAGTGGAGCTTACCACTCTACAGTCCAAACTCGTTTCATACTATAAGCAGGACTGTGGGAGGAAGCAATGCTAACCTCTGTGCCCACAGCATGCCTCAGCATGGCAAGTCAGACATTTTCTGGCTGTAAGCCACCATGAGACTCCATACTGGGCCTTATTCAGTAACTGTTTGTGCCTCAGAGGAGCTCCTGGCACATCTAGTGCTGCAGTGCAATGGAAAGCTGATACAATGCAAGATCACTGAAACTCTGTTATTCTAACACTGCGAGGTCTTGCGATAACCCTACACAGCCCTTAGGGAAAGAAGATCCCTGTACAAAAAATGTGCATCTTCTAAATAAATAATCCCAAAACGTGGAACATCAATAATATATCAAAATTAATTGGAACCTGTTGCCATATAGGTAATTGTCCGCAGTTAACATAATATTAGGGCAATAGATATTGTCTGAATTAAAATATAATTAATTATAAATAAGGTGATGTAACCATAGTGAATAGTATAGTGGATATATATATATAGTAAGAGATAGCTGAATTAGGTTTGTATATGTATAAGTTAAATGTTTAAGTAATTTACAAAAGTACATTGTGTGTATACTGTATATATATTTGTGTTTTACTGCAAGATGGTAAAACATAGTGTAGGAAACAGGTTTATTCTGCTCTAGCCATAGATAAGGCTAGAGAGGTCACAGTATAACAAAGAATGCATTTACAATCAAATGGACACTGGAATCCACAGGTGTACATTTAGATCAGAATCAAGATTTGCAATACCTTTGGCAATTATAAAACTAGCTGGTCAATGGTCCAGTTATAGGTCAGATCATGGGTCATAAAACAGTAGCTTACATTAGCTACTACAAAAAGAGATCACATCCATTGATAAAACATGCTTCAGGCAAACAAATACTGTTACACTTCAAATAACCAAAGGAAGGTCTTTGATGTACAGTATAAGGAAAGGACACGTTTTTATGGCACCATACCTGCTTGAGCAGAATATCCAACTTGGAGCAGAGCAAGTCACACTGACTTTGGCAACAAATGTGGTCTCTCCCCACTTTATTTAAAAACACTTCGGCAATTTCCATTTCCACCTTTGCAGCTAGTTTTCACAAATCTGTTTGTGATGTTGAAGCTTGTTTCATATCTGCTCTAGGCTTTCATTTAAACCTAGGATCAAGTACAGCAGCACCCCTGGACTTATACAGCATAGGCAGCACCCCTGGAGAATTACACAGCACAGCAGACAGGCAACAGCACCCCTGGACTTAAACGGCATTGGGGCAGCACCCCTGGACTGATAGGGCAGAGGGGCAGCACCCCATATAGGGCAGCACCCCTGGAATGGCAAAAGAAATGACATGCAAGGTGGAATTGTCCTTGGGCCCTCCTACCCACCCTTATGTTGTATAGACAGGACATGCACACTTTAACAAACCAATCATTTCAGCGACAGGGTCTGCCACACGACTGTGGCTGAAATCATTGGTTTGTTTGGGCCCCCACCAAAAAAAAGCAATTAATCTCTCCTTGCACAAACTGGCTCTACAGTGGCAAGATGTCATCATCCTCAGATTCCCCCCCCCCCTTCCGAGTTTACATCCTCATCCTCACAGAGAAATAATATTCAAACAAAACCATATAATTTAGGTGTCAGTGGACTGCTTACGCTATTACCCAAAGTTTCTGAACTTGACAATGACTTATGATGAATTTGCTGCAGGTGACGTAAAAGGGAGGATGTTCCTAGGTGGTTAACGTCCTTAGCCCTACTTATTATGGATTGATAAAGACAACAGTTGGCTTGACACCTGTTGTCCGGATGTGTGGAGAAATAATTCTACACCGAAGAGGTGGCTTTTTTTGTATTTTGCCCATGCATGACAATGGGCTTTTTCATCCCATGGCCAACAACTGTCTCCACTGGTGTCTTATTCAAACAAACCACATCACCATCAGAATCCTCATCATCACCTTCCTCCACAGCACCAGCTACACCCATATCCTCCTCATCCTGGTGTACTTCTAAAGTGACATCCTCAATCTCAATATCAGCAACTGGACTGGCAGTGCTCCTCCCAGCACTTGCAGGGGGCGTGCAAATGGTGACAAGAGCCTCCTCTTCCCATACAGTGTTGTGAAGGTCAGGCCTAGACATCGCAACCGCAGACAGTGCCAGCACCCCTGTATTTTCACAACACTACTGTAATTTTACAGCATACAAGACAAGGCCAGTGTACATTTATTTTCACTGCACCCCTGTATTATTACAGCATACAAGACAGGGCCAGTGTACATTGATTTTCACTACACCCCTGAGTTTTTACAGCATACAAGACAGGTCCAGTGTACATTGATTTTCACTGCACCCTATAATTATTACAGCATACAAGACAGGGCCAGTGTACATTTATTTTCACTGCACCCCTCAATTTTTACAGCATACAAGACAGGGCCAGTGTACATTGATTTTCACTGCACCCTAGAATTTATTACAGCATACAAGACAGGGCCAGTGTACACTGATTTTTACTGCACCCCTGAATTTTTACAGCATACAAGACAGGGACAGTGTATACTGATTTTCACTGCACCCTAGAATTTATTACAGCATACAAGACAAGGCCAGTGTACATTTATTTTCACTGCACCCCTGAATTTTTAAAGCATACAAGACAGGGCCAGTGTACATTGATTTTCACAGCACCCTAGAATTTTTTACAACATACAGGGACAGTGTAATGTTATTTTAACAGCAGCATCCCTATATTTTACAGCATACAGGAGCAGTGTGCTTTTAATTTTTAACAACTGCGCCCCTGAATTTGTATAGCATACAGGGCCAGTGTAATGTTACTTGAACAGTAGCACCCCAATATTTTACAGCATACAGGAGCAGTGTGCTTTTAATTTTTAACAACTACACCCCTGAATTTTTACAACAGCAGCACCCCTATATTTTACAGCATACAGGAGCAGTGTACTTTTAATTTTTAACAACTGCACCCTTGAATTTTTATAGCATACAGGGCAAGCAGCACCCCTATATTTTACAGCATACAGGAAAACAGTGCCCCTGCCCCCTGTACAACACAGTGACAGCCAGGACAGGAACACCCATGTACAGCTGCAGCAACTGGACGCAACAGCACATGAAACACCAGTGACAGCCAGGACACCCAGGACAGCACCCCTAACACAGCACAGGTACACCACAGTGACCGCAGCAGCACCCCTACAGAGCACACACTAACCCCACCTGACGCCACCACCCACAGAGAGAGACAGAGGTCTGTCTCCCTCACTCTCCAAGTCCGGAGAGAAATGGCGGCGACGTGCAGCTGTTTATATGGGATCCAAAACCTGTGAGAATCCAACAGCGGGATGATGATGTTTTGTCTCGTTCTGGTTTCCGAGTCTAGCGGGAAGTCCCAAGCCGGACTCGGATCCAGGCTTGGAACGGGATGTTCGGGGGGAAGGGGTTTCAGTTCTCAGGGAACCGAACCCACTCACCTCTAATATCTAATATAAATTTTTTACACAGCCTTTTCTTTTGACGGAAGAAGGGAGATTGACACCAATTGAGGACCATACCAGCTCTCCATCACCACTGCTCTGCTAACCCATTCCCAGCACCCAACTACTATCCAAGCTAGCAGTGCAGCCTCCAAGCACAAACCCTTCCCCCAGCAGAACACAACCAACACAGCAAGCAGATGTCAGCATGAGACAGGGATGCAAAAGCCACATAAAGGAGGGAACCATGACTCCCAGGCTCATGTCATTGGATGTGGACGAGTATGACCATCTGGCAAGCTCTCATGCCAAAAAAATGAGGTATTTGACCATTACGAGGTAGAATGCATTATGAGGCCTTTTACGAGGAAACTATTGGGACACTGTCCCAGTGCACCCGACAGACAGATGACCCCCATCCCCTATCCCACTGAGTTCAGACCAATCTACCCTGCCCCACCACCACCTGCCCCTGGTTATGTACCCCAGTGCTAGCCCCAGTATGGACAATATGACATGCACCAGACATCACCGCCTGTGCTTTCGCAACCTTGCTGAGATGCCCCTTACCACATGCTATAGATAAATATATATATATATATATATATATATACATATATGGAGAGAGAGAGAGAGAGAGAGAGAAAACACCTATACTTACAAAAAACTCCCAAGAAAATAGATTTGGACACCAGTCCTATTATACCATCATTTGTGCAGTTCATTTGAGAGCTCTTTGTTATTTAGTCACATTATCCTTTATTTAAATTCACACATTTCTTAGCAGTCATACCCAGGACCTTCAGTCACATCCTCCTTTCAAAATACTCAGGATTCAAACTCATGACCTTCCATATTTCAATCAGACACCTTAAATTAAAGAGGAGGAAGTTGCAAGTGAGATTGATTGAAACAAAAAATTGACAGGTGCTGCAGAAAAGCAACCCCTGCCTTGCGGTGCCCTATGCGGTGGCACATGTCCCTAGTTACGGCCCTGTGTATGACAAACAGTGGCCCACCATTCTTATGCATGAACTAATGCTGGCAACTTCTCTGTCCACATAAACACAAAGCAATTACTTTCCTTGTTTGTCGTGTCCTCAGTGATTGAGGGACAAGATCCAGTAATCATTTACAAATCGTCTACTATCACAGAATGGACTTTATTTTTATAGCACTAACAAATTATGAAGCTCTATATTGTTTTTATTTTAATGTAAGTCTTTACCTACCCTAATAGCGGTAATAGTCTAATATGCCTACCGCATATACACAAACACAGAGTAGGATAATTTAGTTAGAATACAAATATTTTACGTATCATGTTATTATGACACAGGCTGATTTATTTGTACATTATTTTTAAAATGTGAAATGACTGTCCTTTCTACATTGCAGAGTTTTAGAGACTATGCAGACCAAAGTTAAACAGGATATAGTGCCAAAATTCCACAGAGCTGGATATTAATTAGTGTGCTGAGTGTTCTGCATTATGGTTTGTAATTGAAAGGTTTGCTGCTAATACAATGCTGCTTTATGAATATTCTTACTGTATCCTCATGTCCCTGTTGTGCTGTGCAGACTTGTTTTGTGTCGCCACAATCAATGTATAATGTGCTTAGGGATATTATGCAATGCTCAAATGATGTGCAGAATGCTCGCTGACTGCTTCCTATGCTTCTCCAATCTGTTCTGCAGACAAATACCAGTGTTGCTCTGGAATGCCTCAAGGGGCCTCAAATGTGAAGTTATTATTACCCTTCATTGCTCGAAAAGTCAGTGCATGCTCTGTACCAAGAATAAAAGGCACAGTCTGAACAACTCAGAGCCATAAAGCCCTAAGATGCTCTCATATTTTACAAAATTTCTATATGATCCAAATTTACTTCCAACTGCTCCTGTATTCTATACCCCAGCCTAGTCCTTGGCAAAGTACTGCTGTTTCTGATGCCATTAATATATGTGATGTCAGTACTATCCAAGCCATTTCAGCCTGCAAAGAAAGAGTTTCAGGGTTATGTATAGACTCCCAAAACAGGTGAAAAATGCTTATATGGTAACAGAAAGGTTAGGACAAGCACCATACTAGGCCCCTGTTAAGATTGAATAAATCCAGCTTTTCTGGGGAGGTAAATGCATATTTGCCTACTTTTGAAAAAGCATTTTAGGGATAGTGTGATAGTAACACATATCAGCATTGACATGTACTGCTACATCTAAGAGACGTGTCATATAAAGGACTTACCTCAAATTGTAAATGAGCCCCAAAGTTAGTAAGATCTACTTTTTGAAGAAAAGACACTGATATTTTTCAGGATTTGTTTGTGTATTGTGTTTTACAAGAGGTTACATATACGTGGCCACGAGAAACCTTATTTAAAATACATGCAGCCACTGGGATCCTTGTGCCTTATAATCAATGCAGGGAAATGGCACAGAGGAGCCCAATTGAATGTATCTATCTCTGATTTCTTTTTCCCCCAATAATGTAACAGTTGCATAATGGGGTTAAGGTTTAATCAGGGAGATTGCTGGACTATTCTGGGAGTCAGGGAGATTGCTACTATTTCAGGGAGTCTCCTGCAGAATGCGGGAGGGTAGGTAACTATGGGTAAATGTTGTGTACCCACTCAAAAGACAGAGTTCACCACCCCCTTTTCAATCTCAGTTAAATAATACCATTGTCATTTGTGGGTGTATAACATGGGGCACCTAGCATCTTCTGATGGCAAAAGCTGACCCACCCTTGTTGCAATTTTCACATGTAACAGGAATATGTATTTCTTAAGCTAGGTACACACTAGCAGTGTCAGACTGGGGCATGATGGGCCTACAAGGGGAATGCAGTGGTAGGGGCCCATACATAGGGGTGTGGCCAGCAGTAGCGGATCTTGCCACAGGCAAGCAGGACTTTTGCCCCGGGCGTCGCCTTCCGGAGGGCACCGGCGCCTTCCGGAGGGCGCCGCACCAGGGCAAGATCCGCTGCTGCTGTGCCCCCCGCTGCCCGCTGTGGCCCGCTGCCACTGCCCACTGTGAAGGGAAACTAGATGCTATGCGTCTAGTTTCCCTTCGTGGAGAGGACCTTTACTGTGCGGTGCGCGATGACATAATCGCGCACCGCACATCTAAGGTCCTCTCCACGAAGGGAACTAGACGCTAGATGTTTTACTGCACAATACGTGCTGACACTGTGGATTTCTGTTCTTTCTGCTCTGACATGTTAGTAATGATTATGCTGCTGAAGAGCTTTGTGGGTAGCTGCTCATATATAAGGGAACGTATGAACATTGCTGAGTTTAATCAACTTTGCCATAACTGAAGTGCTGTCAGATCATCATCCCTGCGTGTAATTGCTGGCTCCGAGATGTAGTGAAGACTAATGCTTAAAATGAGGGTTATACTGCTCCACCCTGTGTGCTCCACATTAGCTCTGTGAGGAATTAGCCAGAGGAATGTAGGGGGTTATTAAGGTTGGATTGCAGATTCTACTAAAAAACAGAATCTGCAATACATTCTTTGGCATGCTGGGGGCCGCCCATTGCAGGGCAAGGCCACCCAGTATGCTGCCCAGACCGCCCAGCAGCTGCGACTTCAACTGTGGACAAACCCCTGCCTTAGCAGCCCGGCTGCGAAGGCAGGCAGCATGCCGCCATTGTTTTCATCAGAGTGGCTGCGTGTGACGTCACGCAGTTGCCTCAAAAAATGCCGCCGACCCACCCTGCTTTCCCCGTGCCGCCCCCACAGTGGTCCATCACTGCCCCCGCCCATCCCGCGAATGCCTCCACATGCCAATCAGGTAGATTGGCATGTGGCGCCTCAAATGTGGCGCCTTAAATGGGGATCTTGTGGTCGCTTCGCTTAGCGATGAGTCCTGAATAACCCCCATTATCCCTATGTCTGCCTCCTTCCAGCGACTCAGATTTGGCTTTTGGTTTCTTTCCACATAATGGGTTTGAAAGTAGACATGATTTTATTATTAGACAGAAAAGGGGATCTCAAGGGAGCTAGAATCTATTAGAAATATCAATGTCTAAAACCACCTATCAGTCGGAACAATATAACCATCACATATAAAACGGAAATCTTTTATTATAAAAAGAACAATGAATCCATTGACATTGTTTAAACGTCTATGACGTATATAAATATATTGACCATACATAAAACAGTTACATCAGCATTGTTTGAAAGTAATGGTTATATTTGACAGAATTCATCTCCAGGGTTATCGGCAATATAGCCAAGACCCATCATGTATAACGGTCTTATTCAATTATAGCAATTTCAGGCAGAATTCTTCTCAGAAGACTGTCAATAAAGCTGTCTGAAACCCAACGTGGTTTCATCCCTAGGACTTCATCAGGGGTTTAGTGATCTAGGTGGCTTAGAAAGAAGTTAGTAGATTTCAACCTGATAAGTTGAGAAGTGTTTAAGAATTAATACACCCACATAAATACCAATATCTCGCATAAAGGATGTTCATCACTGATAGTTCTCAATATGGAGAGTCGAACAATGTGAAGATGTGAGAATACTGTTCACCAAATAAGGTATCTAAAAAAATCATCATCACATATATCAAATGATGGAGGAAGAACAGGAATGGTAAACAGGAATAAACTGACCACTTAATTGCTGGTAAAGGTCAAATGAGTCAGAAAGATATATTTTTACACACTTCAGTTTAGCTTCACCAACAGTGTCACACAAATGAGTCAGAAATATATATAATTACACACTGCAGTTGACCTTCACTGACAGCGTTGCACAAATGAGTCAGAAATATGTAGAAGTATTTTTTCTATCACACACCGGCGGTTACAGTGTCGCACAAATGAATCAGAAATATATATTTTTTACACACTACGGTTTAGCTTCACCAACAGTGTCGCACAAATGAGTCAGAAATATATATCATTACACACTGCAGTTGACCTTCACTGACAGTATTGCACAAATGAGTCAGAAATATGTAGAAGTATTTTTTATATCACACACCAGCAGTTATAGTGTCACACAAATGAGTCAGAAATATATAATTACACACTGCGGTTGACTTTCACCAACAGCATCGCACAATACGTGTATGAGTAGGAAATAATATACTGTGGACTGACCGGCTAAGTCACAGTACTTACAGTGCATCCGGAAAGTATTCACAGTACTTCACTTTTTCCACATTCTGTTATGTTACAGCCGTATTCCAAAATGGATAAAAAAATAATTTTTTCATCCAAATTTTACACACAATACCCCATAATGACAACGTGAAAAAAGTTTTTTTTGTGATTTTTGCAAATTTATTAAAAACAAAAACCTCAGATACAGCTGACTATCACAATACTAACTTAATGTTCCAGTCTGCTGGAAGTGACCAGTTCAATGGTAAGTAGTTTAAGTATTCAGTAGAAATGGCTAGAGTTTTGGATAGGATGGTAATAGCATCTGCTGAGCTTGTCTCCTAAAGGGGTACCTGCGTTACCCACACGTCTGATTGGTGGTGTGTCACGGATATCTTATTTGAAACACTTATTATAAGTGACCATACAACAAAAGAGAGCACATACAAACTCCTACATTTGAATTGTTTTCTCTTTTTGAGACTAACATTTGAGGTGGTGAACAGAGTGGCCATATTTCCCAACACATTCTATTGGCAGATAAATTAATGGGAATAATTTCTGGTTAACCAAATCTTCATATTTTCGCTACTTTACAAGCTATTTCTTAGCCATTTTTTTAATATATATTTTTTTATTAAATTATCACAGTCGCATAAAGCCTAGTATTTAAAAAAAATTATAATAAAAGCTAATTTTTAAACAATGTATATACAAGTGTGCCCCAGAAAAGGTATATGGTCTCTTTTCTTTTTTACGTCTCTGTAAAAAAAACCTTCTCTTGGATCACTTTCACCGACAGCATCACACAACAATACGTGTATAAGTCACACAGAATGATGGACTGCGGTTAACTTTCACTGACATCGTCAAACAACAATGGGGGTCATTCCGAGTTGTTCGCTCATTGCCGATTTTCACTATGCTACAATTTGTTGCAAATTGCGCATGCGCAAGGCACGCAGGGTGCATGCGCTTAGTTATTTAATTAAAAACTTAGCAGATTTGCTGTGGATTCTGCGGCGCTTTTCAGTCGCACTGCTGATCGGTGAATGATTGACCGGAAAGGGGCGTTTCTGGGTGGTAACTGAGCGTTTTCCGGTAGTGTGCTAAAAAATGCAGGCGTGTCAGGGAAAAACGCGGGAGTGTCTGGAAAAACGGGGGAGTTGCTGGCCGAACGCAGGGCGTGTTTGTGACGATAAACCAGGAACTAAACGGACTGAGCTGATCGCAATCTAGGAGTAGGTCTGGAGCTACTCAGAAACTGCTAAGAATTATTTAGTAGCAGTTCTGCTAATCTTTCGTCCGCTATTCTGCTAAGCTAAGATACACTCCCAGAGCGAACAACTCGGAATGAGGGTCAATATGTGTATAAGTCGCAGAGAATGATTCACTGTGGATAACTTTCACCTACAGTGTTTTGTTTTATTAGTTTACTTTAAACAAAAAATCATAACACTGGGCCAAAGCCCGTGGATGGACATAGAGTAAAACACCGCTAGAGCCTAGATGGATGCACACAGCAGCAGTCCCTGGATGTGTACTGGCCTGGGATGATGATACACAGGGGTGTATCTTCCTATTGGCCAGGATGGCACTTGCCAGGGGTGTCGGCCAAGAGGGGGGCGCCGCGCGGCAGTGCCACCCGCACCAGGGAGTAGAATGACATAGTGGTTCTCACTGAGTACATCCCTTAGCAGTGCTCATCCACTGCCAGACTCTCAGAAGCGTATTGCACTCTGACACTCTCTGTGACTACAGTCACAATCATGGTGAATATAGCCGGTGAGCGGGGCCCTTCCAGGTATGGGGAGGGGCGAGGTACCTCCTCTTCCTCATCCGTTCCCCTTTTCATTGGTCCCACGCGGTCTGTCAGCAAACACCAGCCACTATAATCAGCACCAGTCAGCAGTGCAGCATGAGAGCATACCTGTACATTTTCTGCAGTACCGTAGCTGCACTGTATGGTCTATCCTGGCAGTCTGGATCACAGGTTACAAAGAGTTCTGTATGGAGAGGTATCTAGACCAGTGACTGCCTGTTCAGCTGTGTTGAGACTACAAGTCCCAGCACACCTTGTCAGTTGGATTTGCTGGGACATGTAGTGCAATTACACCTAGAGAGGGTTTTTTAACTGTATGTGTGTGTATGCATATATCCCCTCAGTGTCCCTGTCCGCACCCTCCTTGTAATTCCCCCTTAGTGTCATTGCCCGCACCATCCCTGTAACTGCCACCTCGGTGACCCTGCCCATACACTCCTGTAATTCCCTTTCAGTCTCCCCGCCTGCACCCTCCCCATAACTCCCTCAGTCTCCCTGCCTGCACCCTCCCCGTAATTCCTCCTCGTTGTCCCTGCCCGCACCCTCCCGTAATTCCTCCTCGGTGTCCCTGCCCGCACCCTCCCCGTAATTCCTCCTCAGTGTCTCTGCCCGCACCCTCCCTGTAATTCCTCCTCGGTGTCCCTGCCCGCACCCTCCTCGTAATTCCTCCTCGGTGTCCCTGCCCGCACCCTCCTCGTAAATCCTCCTCAACAGGGCCGTAACTAGGTGTGTGTCAGTGGTGCCTGGCACACAGAGCACATGAACTGTGCGCGCAGTACTGCTGGTAACACCCGTAGTTCCGCAATGCAATGTGAGCCTGCGGTAGTTAAAGTGCAGCCGCGGGCAGTAAAGCCCTGCCCCCACCCTCCGAAACCAGAGCTTACAGTACAGCCAGATCACTCCCCCCACCCCTCCACCAGAGGTTATAATGAGCCGCGGCAATACTGCCCGATCCCCTCCGCTGCCACCACCAGCATAGGTTAAAGTGAGCTGCGGGTTGCTGTAGTGCCCAATCCTCCCCTCACCTCCCACCCGCTCCTGCCAGAGTTACAATGCAGTGCATACAATGGCAACCCAGCAGTCATGTCCTCCCCTCCTGCCTGGAGGTTACAGTGACGATTTTCTGCACTCCTGTAGACCTTTACTCCCAGGGGACATGCCAGCTGAAAATCTCTAGATCTACAACCACACACAGCGGCAGTGAGTGGCCAGCGAGCTCCTGGACTGCACCTAAGCAGCCCCTCTGCCCCAGCCTGTGCTTGTCAGTGAGCTGCCTGGTCTCCGGGCAACGGATTGACAGTGGCCCTCATTCCGAGTTGTTCGCTCGCAAGCTGCTTTTAGCAGCATTGCACACGCTAAGCCGCCGCCTACTGGGAGTGAATCTTAGCTTAGCAGAATTGCGAACGAAAGATTCTCAAAATTGCGAATAGAAATTTCTTAGCAGTTTCTGAGTAGCTTGACACTTACTCTGCCACTGCGATCAGTTCAGTCAATTTCGTTCCTGGTTTGATGTCACAAACACACCCAGCGTTCGCCCAGACACTCCCCCGTTTCTCCAGACACTCCCGCGTTTTTCCCAGAAACAGCAGCGTTTTTTCACACACACCCATAAAACAGCAAAATAGAGAAAATCGGCATCGAGCGAACAACTCGGAATGAGGGCCATTGTCCTATGAGATCAGGATCATGCAGCAGCCACACAACAGTAAGCTGTGAGCAGAACAGCAGCAAGTGGTGGGGACTCATCATGCCGGCCCTTAGAAAGGTGAGAGGAGAGGAGAGAAGTGCCTGGGTCCTGATGCTGTGGAACCACAAGTCCCATCATGCCCTGACAGACATTACATGATAGAGCATGCTTGGGCTTGTGGCTCCACCATAGCTGGAGAGCAGACATTGCCTACCTCCGAGTTCTCATGATTTTTGTACAGGGCCGTAGCTAGGTGTGTGCCGAGTGTTCTCGGCCCATAGTACATAGGCACTGAGGACAGAGAACCGGCACATAATGTGTATAAGGGAGCTCTGCCCGCCATAATGTGTAAAAGGGAGCTCTGCCTGCTGTAATGTGTAAAATGGGGCTCTACCTGGCGTAATTTGTGTAAGTGGCGTCATTTGATTAATGGAGACCACTGTGCAGTGCAATATGAATTGGTATTATTTTGTGGCCACACCTCTTCCACATAAAGCCACACCCCTATAGTTTTGGCGCACACCTACAACGCGCACTGGCCCTTTTTTAAAATTATCTTGGGGGGGGGGGCGCTAAGCTTGTTTCTTGCACACAGCACTAAAATGTCTAGTTACGGCACTGCTCCTCAGTGTCCCTGCCTGCACCCTCCCTGTAATTCTCCCTCAGTGTTCCTGATCTCAACCTCCCTGTAAGCCCTCCACCTCATTGTCCCTACCCGCACCCTCCCTGTAATTCTCCCTCAGTGTCCCTGATATTAGCCTATCTCTAACTTCCATCTCCGTGTCTCTGGGTGGGAGAGGTGGGGGGCGCCAGTTCCTTACTTTGCCAGGGGTGCTCAGACCCCTAGATACACCCCTGATCATACAGCACAAAATATTAATTTAAATGTAAAATTTTTTTTTGGGGGGGCAGCGATCAGAGACCCCTGACAGATCAGCACTGAGCCCCTAAAACACAGCAGGCCTAGGAGGACAGAGCACAAATGAGAGCAGAGCACAATGTTTTTAACATTTATATGTTATTTTGTGGGGGCAGCAGAGCCCCCTGTCAGATTAGCAGAGCCCCTGATTCACCCCTACAACAGCAGGCCTATGGAGGATAGAGAGCACAATGGTTTTTTTATATATATATTTGGGGGGGGGGCAGCAGAGCCCCCTGACAGGTCAGCAGAGCCCCTGAATCACCATTACAACAACAGGCCTATGGAGGACAGAGCACATGGGAGGACACAGTGCACAAGCCAGCATGGCCATGGACACATCCATGCAGTACTCACTCCAATGCTAGAGTGAATATGGTATCGATGCACAGGGACTTATATAGAATCCAAAAGCCATGAGAATCTGACAGCAGGGTGATGACATTTTGCCTCTCTTTCTGATCTGAGGCTGACAGGAAAACCCGAGCCGGGCTCTGATCCCGGATTGGATCTCAATGTTTGGGTGGGTTCAGTTCTCCATGCCATTTTTCCGGAGACCTGTGCCAGAGTCTCTAATGCTCAGAGCACTAACAGCGGCATTGCCAGCTACAGGAGAGGAGGGGTCCACACACGGAGACTGCACACGGGTCCCCTCTTCTCTAGATACGCCCCTGTATATAGGACTTCAAAAGAAAAAAGATGTACTTTTGTGTGGTGCATAATAATAATCATACCACCCCAGTAAAGCAATTTACAAACAAAATCAGATGTGCATTAAATATAACAGTGGCCAGTGCTGCTGCACATGATATCTCATGAGCAGCTTACAAATGCAATGTAACAGTTAATCAGCATTTTAACATCACAGTTATTTTGTAATTGAATATTGATCTCTATTGATATCGTTAATGAGATATCTTTTTGTTATGCTTCAATCTGCAGTGCCGTAACCAGGCATTTTAGCGCTATGTGCAAGAAACAGCATCGGCGCACCCTCCCCCCCTCCCCCCATATACAGGGCCAGTGAAAAAAAATGCAGAGTCCCCTTTGTACACGTTACAGCAAGAGAGACCCCCTTTCCCCCTTTTTTACACATTACGTCAGCGCAGTTCCCTTTTTGCACATTACGACAACAAAGTCATCCTTTTGCACACATACAGCAACAGAACCCTCCTTTTTTACACATTACGGCAGCAGAGTTCCCTTTTTTTACACATTACGGCAGGAAGTCCCCCTTTTTTACACATTACGGCAGGCAGTCCCCCTTTTTTATACATTACGGCAGCAGTCCCCCATTTTTACACATTACGGCAGGCAGTCCCCCCTTTTTACACATTACGGCAGGCAGTCTCCCTTTTTACGCATTACGACAGGCATTCCCCCTTTTTTACGCTTTATGACAGGCAGTCCCTCTTTTTCATGCATTACAGCAGGCAGTCATCCTTTTTTACGCATTACGGCAGGCAGTCCCCCTTTTTTATGCATTACGGCAGGCAGTCCCCCTTTTTTACGCATTACTGCAGGCAGTCCCCCTTTTTACACATTATGGGTGGGGAGGGAAAGGAAGGAGGGAGGGGGAGAGGGAGAGAGAGAGTTAGTTAGTTATACTCACCACCTGTTCCGGAGCCTCTCCTCTCCACACCTCTTCCGTCTTCCGTCTTACTGCGCTGCGCTCTTGGCAGCGCAGGGCATTGTGAATGGGCTGGGGGCGGGCTGGGAGAGACTTCATCTCTCCCAGCACACGGGTCACGGGGGAGCGGAGGGGAAGCTGTAGTGCTGCCCGGCTACCTGTGTGAGTGGTAGCCGGGCAATGCAGCTGGGGGCCGGCCGGTGACAGACAGGGAGACGCGGCCAGGACACCTCAGTGCGGCGGCGGCGATAGCGGCGGCAGAGCGCCCGGCGGGTGTTGCTAGTGGTCCTGAGCCTCCAGTGCATCTGCGCTGTGTGCAAGGCACCACTAGCACACACCTAGTTACGGCGCTGTTAATAATCTGTATACTCATACAAAGGTGATAATCTTTGTGTCCTCACGCTGTTAAATACAAAAATATATTGGCATCACAGGATAAACACACCTTTTAAATACACTCTATTTGTGAACAACCGATCTGATAGTGGGGCAATGTTTACCTGATGATGCATCTTTGTAAGCAAGCAGTGGATCTGAGAAGCCAACGACAGACGAGAAGACAGCAACATTTTTAGATAGTATAGGTTTAATGTGCAGCTGTCATAAAAAAAACATTTTGTAACATAATACCACTTTGTTTTTCCTTCCCTCATTAAAATATACAATTGATTACATTTTCTGTTAAAAGGATGTGATGGCCATTGCCCGGTGCCACCATTGGTGGTCCTTTTAGGTACTCTATTGCCAGGTCACACCTGCTCTAGAAGGGCCAAGGCTAGCCTGAGAGGCAGCGACCTACTACTTACTGCCGCCAAGTTTTTCTTTTAAATATATCACCATGAAAATGATTATCAATCACTATGAAGAGCAGTAGCATTGGACCAGTTGATGAATTGCAGCATGTAGGTATTAAAATGTTTCTAACAACATTCATAGATACTGTATATACATGTGCCACTATTATCCCTGCACTGTTGAACGGTTCTCCACTCTGAACTATCGTGAGAGCACCGTAATTCAACACAACTTACTGCCACCACTTGTGAAAAAAAGGGGTCACAGGGCGCCCAAAACCTTTAGATAACTATCGCGCATAGACTTGGCAACCCAGACATCCATGCAGTCTGCTAGAAAGCCACCTACTTTGCGTACCTACTTTGGCAATTAATAACAGTTTATAGCATTTATAGCATTACCTAGCAGTTTAACAGGATTGGGCTCTGAAAGCCTACCCGTATATGAAGACTTACAAAGTAATTCTTTATTTACAAAAAAGGTACAATTCTTATTTAGAAAAGAATGTTAACAAGAAATTGGTTCTAAAACTGCATACATTTAGTTACATTCAAATAAAAAGGACAAAAATTTACAGATTAACACACAGAAAATCTGCTTTGAAGGAACAGTAGGAAAGCTGGTTAAACTTCAATGTGTCATTGATCCCTCAGTTTGAATCCAGAACAAAAGGTGATCATGCCTTTTATCAGCAGAGCTACACACTTGTGCTGCTGCTGATTGGCTGGTTCGATAATTAAGTCTGGGATCCTCCCATATAACCTTTAACTCATAATAATTATAACACATAATTGGGCATAACTTCCCCTGCGAAATCATGACCTAGAATATGGGGTATCCATATTACTCTCTGCTATTGTAGCTACTGTACCATATGATTGTAAATATCATGCGTTTGTGATGTGGGATTGTTGAGATGTTTCATATCTTGGAATTGATGTTTATTAGAGCTGTGCAACTCACACCCCACCTGCGAATCCACCTCAGCTTTGTTTCATATTATTTTCTACACACTATGCTACACTGGACATATAATTCAAAGTCATAAACCATATCAAATATGGTATGATGCGCCTTTAATCTGTTGTAGGTACCAATATGTGAGTCTAAATACCCTTGTGCTTTGATTACCCCGTACTGGGTGCTTCCATTGTGCATGGCGGGGAGGATAGCCATTGTACTGAATAGTTAAACTACTTACCTTTGAAATGGTCACTTCCAGCAGACTGGAACATTTAGTTAGTATTGTCAGCTGTTTCTGATTTTCAGCACCTGGGTCATTTATGTCCCAATTAACTATCCTTAAAATTAAGACATGTCTCCATAGTGGGAAGACAGGCTTGTACATCAAATTAACCTAACAAAAGTCTAGTTGAAGTACCCAGTGATCAAAATTGCCCTGTTTGAACGTACATTTTAATTGGACATCCTGTAATAAGATTTTTCTGACTGTAATTAACCCACCTAGTATCATATGAAAACAATAACTTGTGTTATTGAAATCTTGATCCCGACTGCTGGCAAATTAACTGCATCCCGATAGAAGAGATCTGAGATTAAATTCCAATTCAGATGATGATTTTGTTCTGCACAGCTTACATCTGAGCTCTAATATCTATTAACTTTACACTTTTTGTCTGAAATGAATAACAAGCCCAATAGCTTGTAATCAGCTACAACTACAGTTCTGGCAGAGGGGGTGCCTAGCTAATCTACTGCTCAAGGCAGCAACAGAAATGGCGCCTTTCTTATCCCTTATACAAATAGAAAGGGTGTGTGAACAGGAGAAAGACTGTCAAAACCATTAGAAATAGATAAACATAATGTACTGCTTATACTGTACTTGAGGAAGATAAGTTTCAAATATTTCTTTTGTACATTGAACACTCGGTGCTACCTGTTATAACCAGCAGTGGTTGCCAACAAGTGGAAGCAGAGTGGTGTGATAATCTTTCACAACAGATTAGCAAAATTGCTGTAATAACATTCCCAAGTGTACAATATTTATAGATTTGAATTTAATGGAATTTATAGTCTGTTGAATAGAGCTCAAATAAAAATGGTCAATTCATTCCGATGTGCAGTATGGTTGGGATAGAATTGGTAGCAATTACTGTAAATCCAAATTCAGCTCCTAGCTATCAGGTTCTGTGTTTTTACGTGGGCACAAGAATAGAACCCAGGACTGGGACCACTGGTAAGACTGGTAGAAACTGGAGCGAGAGACAGGAAACTTGTCGGTGACACAACAGAGAAATAATCAGTTCATGAGTTACAGCACACTAGATAGATGTGCAATCTGCAGAGACTGTGGTTCTGGTAGGAACAAATACTGCACACAGGTACTGTGGATAGGAGCAATAATATCATGCTGTAGTAAAGGGCCCCATACACTAGAACGATAATGCCCGATTTCAGCCCAATTCGGGCATTCGGGACGATATATTGGGTGAAATCGGGCATTTTCGTTGTGCTTTACACCCGATCCAATCCGCGTTCCCATGAGCATCGGATCAGATCACCCTAGATCCAACATATCACGAGTGCTGCACTCGTGATATGTCGGATCACGCAGGAATGGCTGGGATCGTATAAGATACATCGTATGCAAAAGGACCACGTACAATGTATCTTATACTATCCTGCCGCCAGGGAGGCTGCCGGGAGGTTGAAGAGAAATCCTAGACGACATGACGGACCGTCATGTCGTATAAGTGTATGGGGCCCTTAAGAAAGCAGCAATAGGGGGTTGGTATCGGGATCCCTGCGCTTGGGATGCCGGCGGTCAGAATACCAACAGCGGCATTCTGACGTACAAGATCCCGACACCTGTTCAGTAAGTATAGTTACACTGACCACCTACCCACCTAACCCTACCCTTCTCAAGCAGCCTGACCCTAACCCTACCCCCTCAGCAGCCTGACCCGTTGGTGCCTAACCCTAACCACCCTCCCCAAGCCTAACCCTAACCTCTCCCTCACACAGAGCCGGCCCTAACCAATATGATGCCCTAGGCAAGATTTTGGCTGGTGCCCCCTAGCACCACCGCTGCTTCCACCTCTGACCTTGCATCTCTTTCCCAGCACCATCACCCCTCACCCATAGCAGTCCTTATTTTGGTGTTTGTACCCCCTATATTTTAAATAGGAACAGTTCGCACATTTGGTGCACAGCCCAAAAAGGGGTGTGTTTTTGCTGTAAGGGTCATGGCCACACAATAGTAACCCCAATTCCAATTACGCCACACAGCAATCACACTGCCACTAACACTGTGACCTCTGCTTCTGCTTGGATACAGATGTGTCCTCATAAATCTTGCCTCAATGCTAATGTCGGGCACCTTTTTTTGTGAAAATGCATCTAATTTGCATTGATATGTGGCTAGGATGCACAAGCAGCTTCTGCTGATTAAAATGATATGCAGCATGCCTATATACTGTGTGAGACTGTGGCTGTATCTGCATATGAAATGCTACACACAGAATATAGGCATGCCGCATATCATTTTAATCAACAGAAGCTGCTAATGCCCCTAGGCATATCAAATGCCCTAGGCAATTGCCTAGTTTGCCTATGCCTATGGCCGGCTCTGCCCTCACAGCCTATTAATAACCCACCCCCACTGCAGCCTGATCCTAACCCGGCCCGGCATACTTACAATCGGGATGCTGGTAGTCAGGATTCTGGCCATGGCATTTTGATTTACAATATATCAGTGGTCGGCGCCGGTCTTCTGACCATTGTTGGGATTCCAGCGTCGGCATTCTGACTGCCGGCATCCCCAGTATGGTGACCAAATCCCATAATAGACACACAGGATGATATGCAGAATTGAATGATTACTGCATGATGGTAAACAGTCTGGACAGGGGCTGTGCTTGGGTGTTTGGCATCACCCTGCAAATTATAAATTTGCGCCCTCCCTCCCATACATTATAAAGAGACAGCAGTGTGCGCGTCAAAAAGGGGTGTGGCCTCACAAGGAAGGGGTGTGGCCACAAAATAACCCCAATTCAAATCACGCCACACAGTAGCACAATCTTATTCACATTACACAGCAAGCAGTGACCCTTATTCACATAATGTCCACAGTGTCACGCTCCGGAGTATAAAAACTTTCTTACCTTTGAGCTGTCTGTCCTGGCTGGTGCAGAGAGCTGGTTGCGCTGCTTCCATACATCAATCCTGGTTCAAGCAGGGGTCCGCTGGCGCGGTTCTCAGGTGAAGTTCCGGCAGCTGTTGTAGTCTCTATGAGTGGTGCTGCACTGTATTTGCTGATGCTCTCCGCTGTCACAGCATTATCCGCCATGATGTATGCTTCCTGGTGTTTGGTCCTAGTCCAGATTTCACTCCAAAACCAGACTTGGGTGCTGTCATCTTGGTTCTGTCAGCTGATCATTCAATCCCAGAACCCATTACAGCCAGCTGATCGCAGCACCCAATCGCTGAGCACCATTGGCTATAAAGGTAATTTCCTGTTGGTCAGCACTTCCGCTCATTCCGGTTCTATTCCGGTTTACATTTACTGTATTAAGGATTTCTTCAGTGTCATCATTTCGGACCCAGCCCGGTCAGCACTTCAGTCCGGTCATTCATTTCAAGTACATTTGCATCTTTCAAGGAATTTTCTAGTGTCATCATTCCGGATCCATTCCAGCTAACATTTCAAGTTGTATTTTATTCTTCTTTCAGGATCAGCAGTGATCTACAGTATCACTTTTAATAAAGTATTGATCATGTTTCATTTACCTTTGAAGTATCTGCTTAATTTCAAATTTCATGCATAAAACTTGGTTAAAGCCTCCTTGCTTCACTCACACTCCTTCCAAGATAGCTCCGCCCACAAATGCCTTCCCAAGCCAAACACTACCCTCAGGTGTGACACACAGTAGTAGTGCCCACAGTAATGCCACTTATGCATAATGCCCACAGTAATGCAGCTTGCAAATAATGCGTACAGTAGTGCTTACACATAATGAGTCCCACCTCCACTCTAATCACCTGGTAAGGCAGTGAATGAGGGATGTGGTAATGAGGCGGCACAGCAGGCAGATAATGGGAAGGTGACAGGCTGGATGGAGCACACAGGACAACAGAGGGAAGTAGGTGGGGAGAGAGAGATGTTGGCACTGGCCTGTTACACTCAAACACTCGCTCTCACCTCCGCTCCAGCTGCAGCAGCTCCTGCTTCATGAAGCTGATGGGTCTGTAGGTGTAGTATGAGGCAGGCACAGCAGAGCATACCCCTGCTTACCACTTTATACCGGCCGTGCCCAGATACTACCCCCTCTCATCCCTCACCCCATACCGTCATATACTACAACACTCAGACACTCCCCACCCTCTCATATACTTCAACACCCAGACACCCCCTACCCTCTCATACACTACAACAGCCAGTTGCCCTATACACTACAACACCCAGACACCCCCTCTCATACAATACAACACACAGACACCCCAATCCATACTCTACAACACTCTCCCATACCTTACAACACTCAAACATCCCGAAACATTCATCTCCACTCCTCGCTGTGGCTGAGCAGGGATACCCGGGGGCCTTGTAGCTGCAGCTTCATGCTTCATGCACACATTGCTCCCAAACCAGAAGGATCAGGTCCCGTAGTGTATGCAAGAGGGTTGGGAAAAGAAGGAGACGATAGTGGTGGTACGCGCTGAGCGGGGCATGCACTTCATTAAGTGCATCTTCCCCTTAGCTGCCTGCTGCTGCAGTACGATTCTCCCTGGACTCCAAGTAGCACCACTGTCCGCCTCCAGGGAGACCCAGGTCGGGGAATCAGCGGTGAAGTGCTCCTGCACTGCTTTTGCTTGCCGCTGTCTGTTATATAGTTTGACAGTCGCATCAAGCGGCAGAGCGGGTAGAGCACTTCTCCAGTCCGGCACCTCCTTGCACTGTTGTCAGTGTTGAGTGGGTAGCGCCGACTCTGAGTCTTGAGCTACAGTAGCAGATTGTGATGGTAATGCAGTTGGTAGCTTGATAGCATATGATAGTAGATGCAGATGGTCACTGGTACCATCACTCATGATGATAATGCAGACTGGAAGGACAGAGCACACTGATGTCAATGGAGTGGAATGGAGTTCAGGACTGGTAGTAGTGCAAACTTGAGATGGAGCACTTTGCTTGTACTGGAGTAGCACTTAGAACAGGTTCAATTGTATATAATAGGATGCACTTAAATAATATAACTGGTATAGCAGGTTGACAATGAGGTGCACTAGGTAAGTTCTAGTAAGGAAGCACTGATTCAAGTTTGTTGATAGGTTGAAATACAGCAATGTTTTTACAGAAAGAATTGGAACTACAAGGGATTGAATATTGGAGCTGCAGGTTCTTTACAGTGTGAAACTGTGAGGGATTGCAGAATGAAAACAAGTTGAACTGGCAAAGCACAGGTGCCTGGAAATGTTTTTTTATAGAGCTCACTGCACTGCACTGTTATTGGATACTGAAATCATGTGAGAAGTATATTTGACTGGCTGCAATAGTATCAGCTGACCTCAGGCAAGATGGCAGCACCCATGCAGCAAGAACATTATTCTTCTGAATAAACAGGAACATCCTGAGATGGCTGGCCCACAAAGACATGTCAGCAAAATAATTAGCAGAAGAGTCTGAAGTAAGAGGGTCTGAGAACCTGCAGAGGGATGTCTCCACATACTCAGTGGTGAATGGTTAAACTATCCACCAATCAGAGTGCAGGATTCTGTCACATGACTTGTAGAGCACAGTGAGAGGCAGCAAGGGACAACAGCAGGGGTAAGTAATTTAATTATGTTTCAACAAATTAGAGGATTTTATAGCAATAGGGAGAATCGAGACATTGCAGAGATCTGGGACAGGATGTACTGTAGGCTGCCGGCCGAACTCTGATTTTTTTTTTAAAGGGGCAATCACTTACCAGGCACGGTTTTACCTAGCAAGTGATTGCCCCTTTTAAAAAGGTCTGAGTTAGGCTGGCCGACATCTCGCGCAGAACTCGGGCGTCATTACATCCGGCTCCTGGTATCTGTTTTTTATTACATTTTCTAAGAGACTCCAGTACATAGCCATAAGTTTGCACTGAATAAGTCAGAACCAATAACTGATTCACCTTGACTAATACTACACTAGCATTAGTACTGCGGTTATGCAGATCCCCAAGTCCTGATGTAGTAAGGGCAGAGCCAAATATTCTAACCATTATATCATACACCTCCCTACTGCAACCACTCATGGTAAATACACAGAGGGGTCACAGGTCCCAGGCTTGGCCACACAAACTACCACATATGGTTGGTCTCTCCCTGATTCTAGCAAAGAATATAATAGTTACACAGTGTAACGAATAGCAATCTAATAGCTTCATCAAAGACTGGTACATATAGGAAACTAGAGTAATAAAAGAAATCTATTTACAATGGAAGTAGTTACAGAAATGATATACTGTAAATGAAAAGGGCTACAGATTACACAGACAAACGTTGCAATTTCAAAGTAAAAGAAAAAGACTACACCGAATTGCACTCAGCTTATTCTGAGGTCAGGGGAATGGCAAGAAAATGCAGGTCCAGGCTTTAACTTAGAATTGATCCCCCCTGTGTGCGCTACTGGGTACTTCCTATGGGCGTGGCATGGAATAGGCTGATCAGGCTGCAGCCTGGAGCGCTGGGCCTTGGGGGGGGACGCAGCGCTGGCACAATAGATTAATTAGGTTTCTTTTCATTCTTTTTTTTACTGTGCGATCCTACGGTAGTGCGGTCGTCCCCCCCCCCCCCAACGATGGCACCTTAATTGTCTGTGCCACTCACCCACTCACTGATTCAGTCATCATCGCTGCTGAGCACTGCCTGAACTGCAGCGTCTCTTCCACGTCTAGCCCCTCCTTACTCCGTCCTGCTTATGCTGCTGCGCTATGACAAAGAATCTGACATGCACAGTAGGCATTCCACTACAGGATGCTGAGAGGGCCATCAGGATGCCTATTTTCAGCAGCAGAGCATGGTGCCTCACAGGGCCTGATCTACCAATAGGCTTACTGCCTGTTGGACCTAGTGTACAGGGGCGGATTGGCCCACCAGGACACCATGACAATGGGCCGGTCCCATATCCACCTCAGCCAGGCTGTTTCACACTTAGGCTGGGTTGGCTCACACTGCTTCCAGTACTTGCGGTTCATTTGGAACGCAATCCGGAAGTTAGGCTAGAAAGGAATTCTGGGTGCCGCTAGCCGTGAAAAGTGGTGAAGCTGTTCTATCAACGGGGGACCTGGAGAAAGTTAACCAGCCCAGCAATATCCTCTCTCTGGCCCTGGATAAAGGTCTCTTCAATGAGCCCGGACTGGGAGCAGCAGCATAGCGATGGTCGGAGCTGGGTTTTCTGTACCTGCCGCCACCTTAGCTCCCGCACTCTCACTGGACTGGCCAGAGCGGCATCCGAGCACTGAAGGGGACCCGGCAGAGAGGTTATTTTTATTACATTATTTGCATTATCATGATGGTGTAAGACTTAGGGCGTTCCCGGTCACAGTGTATGGTTTGGGGACTGGACAGGAGCAGGATGTATCTTGTTCTCAGGATGTCAGCTAATCAGGCAGCACTCACAGCCAGCCCTGGGACAATCTCTAATGCAACGTCCTTCAGCCCTATAGCTGCCCAATGTCTGTCCATGATGATGGGCCTATTTATGTAATGCGGTGGCTACATATGTAATGTGGTGCTATTCGTATAATGCGGTGCTATACGTGTAATGTGGTGTTATTTGTATAATGCGGTGCTATACGTGTAGTGTGGTGCTATACATGTATAATGATGTGCTATACATGTAGTGAGGTGCTATATGTGTAATGTGTTGCTATTAGTGTTATGTGGTGTTATTTGTGTAATGCAGTGCTATATGTGTAGTGCCGTGCTATACATGTAATGCAGTGCTATACGTGTTATAATGTGGTGGCTATGTTTCAGGGGCGTTTCTACAGAGGAAGGGGCCCGTGTGCACCTCCGGGTGAGCCCCCTCCTCTGTATGGCGCTGTAGACTCCGGCATTGTGGCGGAGTCTACAGTGCATGCGCAGGTCTCCGGAAACATGGCGCCCGCCATAATCCGGAGACCAATTTGGCTACCGCGCATGCGCGGTGTCCATTTTGGTGGCGATTTCCACCGCGATTGCAGGTCCAAGAGCAGGACTCCGGAAAGGTAAGTGTTAAAATGGATGCAATGGGTGCGGTGTGGACCCCCCTGGACCAAGGGGCCCGTGTGCACCGCACCCATTGCACCCATTATAGAAACGCCAATGTTATGTATGTAATCAGGGGCGGATTGGCCACTGGGACAGATTCCACTGCACTGGTCCCCTGTGTCTGTGTTTCACTGCTTGTGTGTGCTCCCTCCCTGTACTGTGCTGTATGTAGTGTGTGCTCCCTCCCTGTACTGTGCTGTATGTAGTGTGTGCTCCCTCCCTGTACTGTGCTGTATGTAGTGTGTGCTCCCTCCCTGTCCTGTGCTGTATGTAGTGTGTGCTCCCCCTCCCTGTACTGTGCTGTATGTAGTGTGTGCTCTCCCTCCCTGTACTGTGCTGTATGTAGTGTGTGCTCCCTCTCTGTACTGTGCTGTATGTAGTGTGTGCTCCCCCTCCCTGTACTGTGTTACATGTAGTGTGTGCTCCCCCTCCCTGTACTGTGCTGTATGTAGTGTGTGCTCTCCCTCCCTGTACTGTGCTGTATGTAGTGTGTGCTCCCTCTCTGTACTGTGCTGTATGTAGTGTGTGCTTCCCCTCCCTGTACTGTGCTGTATGTAGTGTGTGCTCCCTCTCTGTATTGTGCTGTATGTAGTGTGTGCTCTCCCTCCCTTTACTGTGCTGTATGTAGTGTGTGCTCCCTCCCTGTACTGTGCTGTATGTAGTGTGTGCTCCCTCCCTGTCCTGTGCGGTATGTAGTGTGTGCTCCCCCTCCCTGTACTGTGCTGTATGTAATGTGTGCTCCCCCTCCCTGTACTGTGCTGTATGTAGTGTGTGCTCCCCCTCTCTGTCCTGTGCGGTATGTAGTGTGTGCTCCCCCTCCCTGTACTGTGCTGTATGTAGTGTGTGCTCCCTCCCTGTACTGTGCTGTATGTAGTGTGTGCTCCCCCTCCCTGTACTGTGCTGTATGTAGTGTGTGCTCCCCCTCCCTGTACTGTGCTGTATGTAGTGTGTGCTCCCCCTCCTTTTACTTTGAAACATATAAGGTTAAAAAAAAGGGGTTTGTAGAATGAAAAATCAATAAATTCAGAAGTAGAATAAAGGCATGACAGCAGTGTCAGTAGACACTGAAAGTGGGCATATCAGTCCTTGTATATTCAGACGTACAGATGTACATCAGGGAAGGGCATTGTAGCAGCACATGCATAGTGCATAAAGGTGCAGGTAAACATTAGCATAGCACAGAGCCGGCCCTAACCAATATGATGCCCTAGGCAAGATTTTAGCTGATGCCCCCCTAGCACCACTACTGGTTCCGCCTCTGACCTTGCACCTCTTTCCCAGCACCATCACCCCTCACCCATAGCAGTCCTTATTTTGGTGTTTGTACCCCTATATTTTAAATAGGAACAGTTTGCACATTTGGCACACAGCCCAAAAAGGGATGTGTTTTTGCTGGCAAGGGGCATGGCCACACAATAATAACCCCAATTCCAATTACGCCACACAGTAGTGCAACTTTATTCACATTTGATCATGCGATAGTGTCCATAATTCATATTACATCCCACAGTAGTATCACTTCACCTTATAAACGTTACTCCTCACAGTAGAGCCCCTTATTCACATTACATCACACTGAATTGCTCCTTATTCACATTACACCACACCCTATTGCTCTTTATTCACATTAGATGACACAGTAGTGCCCTTTCTATATGCAACGACACATAGTAGAGCACCTTATACACATAATGCCACAGAGTAATGCCCCTTACACATATGAGACACATTATTAATGTCCTTATAAACATAATGCAGCTTACGCATTATGATAACCTTTATTAATGTCCTTTTACACATAATGTCCCTTACACATATGCCGCACATTATTAGTGCCCCTATACGCATAATGACACACATACAGTAGTACCCTGTTACACATATGCCGCACATTATTAATGCCCTTATACACATAGTGCCCCTTACACATATGTTGCACATTAGTAATGCATTTCTCTGACGTCCTAGTGGATGCTGGGGACTCCGTAAGGACCATGGGGAATAGACGGGCTCCGCAGGAGACTGGGCACTCTAAAAGAAAGATTAGGTACTATCTGGTGTGCACTGGCTCCTCCCTCTATGCCCCTCCTCCAGACCTCAGTTAGATTTCTGTGCCCGGCCCAAGCTGGATGCACACTAGGGGCTCTCCTGAGCTTCTAGAAAGAAAGTTTAAAATTAGTTTTTTTATTTTACAGTGAGACCTGCTGGCAACAGGCTCACTGCAACGAGGGACTAAGGGGAGAAGAAGCGAACCTACCTGCTTGCAGCTAGCTTGGGCTTCTTAGGCTACTGGACACCATTAGCTCCAGAGGGATCGACCGCAGGACCCGTCCTTGGTGTTCGTTCCCGGAGCCGCGCCGCCGTCCCCCTTACAGAGCCAGAAGCATGAAGATGGTCCGGAAAATCGGTGGCAGAAGACTTCAGTCTTCACCAAGGTAGCGCACAGCACTGCAGCTGTGCGCCATTGCTCCTCATGCACACTTCATACTCCGGTCACTGAGGGTGCAGGGCGCTGCGGGGGGGGGGGGGGCGCCCTGAGCAGCAATAAAAACACCTTGGCTGGCAAAATAATCACAATATATAGCCCCAGAGGCTATATATGTGATAATTACCCCTGCCAGATTCCATAAAAAAGCGGGAGAAAAGTCCGCGAAAAAGGGGCGGAGCTATCTCCCTCGGCACACTGGCGCCATTTTCTCTTCACAGTGTAGCTGGAAGACAGCTCCCCAGGCTCTCCCCTGTAGTTTTCAGGCTCAAAGGGTTAAAAAGAGAGGGGGGGCACTAAATTTAGGCGCAATATTGTTTATACAAGCAGCTATAGGGGAAAATTCACTCAGTGATAGTGTTTATCCCTACAGTATATAGCGCTCTGGTGTGTGCTGGCATACTCTCTCTCTGTCTCCCCAAAGGGCTGTGTGGGGTCCTGTCCTCAGTCAGAGCATTCCCTGTGTGTGTGCGGTGTGTCGGTACGGCTGTGTCGACATGTTTGATGAGGAGGCTTATGTGGAGGCGGAGCAGATGCTGAAAATGGGATGTCGCCCCCTGTGGGCCGACACCAGAGTGGATGGATAGGTGGAAGGTATTAACCGACAGTGTCAACTCCTTACATAAAAGGCTGGATGACGTAACAGCTATGGGACAGCCGGCTTCTCAGCCCGCGCCTGCCCAGGCGTCTCAAAGGCCATCAGGGGCTCAAAAACGCCCGCTCCCTCAGATGGCAGACACAAATGTCGACACGGAGTCTGACTCCAGTGTCGACGAGGTTGAGACATATACAAAATCCACTAGGAACATCCGTTACATGATCTCGGCAATAAAAAATGTGTTACACATTTCTGACATTAACCCAAGTACCACTAAAAAAGGGTTTTATGTGTGGGGAGAAAAAGCAGGCGGTGTTTTGTTCCCCCATCAAATGAGTGAATGAAGTGTGAAAAAGCGTGGGTTCCCCCGATAAGAAACTGGTAATTTCTAAAAAGTTACTGATGGCGTACCCTTTCCCGCCAGAGGATAAGTTACGCTGGGAGATATCCCCTAGGGTGGATAAAGCGCTCACACGTTTGTCAAAAAAGGTGGCACTGCCGTCTTAGGATACGGCCACTTTGAAGGTACCTGCTGATAAATAGCAGGAGGCTATCCTGAAGTCTGTATTTACACACTCAGGTTCTAGACTGAGACCTGCAGATGGAAAATGGTTTGTTTTGGAATATTACTGGCGCTTCATTTGACACGGTGGCAGCCTCTTTACTTCACGATTTGACTTATCCCAATTTAGTCAAAAAATTATTCTAGTGAAAAATATGGAAGTTGTGAAAAAGATGGCGCTACTGTGTCTGTGAGGATGGAAAAAATAGTGGAAAGAGGAACCCAGAGGTATACTTATCTCTATAACTGGGGGGGGTTCTTCCCAGATGTGGTTCCTTCTTCTGGATCTTAGGGTATGTTCACATGGATATGAGACACATGGTTTTTATATCGTGTTACCGGTGTGGTTGATGCAAAGATACCATGATATGAGGATCCACATACGTTCCACTGTGAGTAATGGTACGCCATATTACATATAACAAAGAAACCGCTATATACATCTACCGTCCTCTCACTGAGTAAGTGAGGTACGCTGTAATTAGCAGCCATATTCATATTGTTCACAACAGAGAGAGAATTATACCTTGATGGGCTCCACAGGCATAGCCAGGTACGGTGGAGGGCCGCCTCAAAAATTTCATCGATCAGTGGGCTCGCTCACAGGTGGATCCCTGGATCCTTCAAGTAGTATCTCAGGGGTACAAGCTGGAATTCGAGGCGTCTCCCCCCCGCCGTTTCCTCAAATCTGCCTTGCCGACAACTCCCTCAGGCAGGGAGGCTGTGCTAGAGGCAATTCACAAGCTGTATTCCCAGCAGGTGATAGTCAAGGTGCCCCTACTTCAACAAGGACGGGGTTACTATTCCACACTGGTTGTGGTACCGAAACCGGACGGTTCGGTGAGACCCATTTTAAATTTGAAATCCTTGAACACATACATTAAAAAATTCAAGTTCAAGATGGAATCGCTCAGGGCGGTTATTGCAAGCCTGGAGGAGGGGGATTACATGGTATCCCTGGACATCAAGGATGCTTACCTACATGTCCCCATTTACCATCCTCATCAGGAGTACCTCAGATTTGTGGTACAGGATTGCCATTACCAATTCCAAACACTGCCGTTTGGACCGTCCACGGCACCGAGGGTCTTTACCAAAGTAATGGCAGAAATGATGATACTCCTTCGAAAAAAGGGAGTTTTAATTATCCCGTACTTGGACGATCTCCTTATAAAGGCGATGTCCAAGGAGCAGTTGTTGGTCGGAGTAGCACTATCTCGGGAAGTGCTACATCAGCACGGATGGATTCTATACGTTCCAAAGTCACAGCTGGTTCCTACCACACGCCTACTGTTCCTGGGGATGGTTCTGGACACAGAACAGAAAAAAGTGTTTCTCCTGCAGGAGAAAGCCAAGGAGCTGTCATCTCTAGTCAGAGACCTCCTGAAACCAAAACAGGTATCGGTGCATCACTGCACACGAGTCCTGGGAAAAATGGTAGCTTATTACGAAGCAAAATTCCATTCGGCAGGTTCCATACAAGAACCTTTTAGTGGGACCTCTTGAACAAGTGGTCGGGATCGCATCTTCAGATGCATCGGCTGATAACCCTGTCTCCAAGGACCAGGGTATCTCTACTGTGGTGGCTGCAGAGTGCTCATCTTCAAGAGGGCCGCAGATTCGGCATACAGGACTGGGTCCTGGTAACCACGGATGCCAGCCTTCGAGGCTGGGGGGGCAGTCACACAGGGAAGAAACTTCCAAGGACTTTGGTCAAGTCAGGAGTCGTCCCTACACATAAATATTCTGGAACTAAGGGCCATTTACAATGCCCTAAGTCAGGCAAAACCCCTGCTTCAAAACCAGCCGGTACTGATCCAGTCCGACAACATCACGGCAGTCGCCCATGTAAACCGACAGGGCGGCACAAGAAGCAGGATGGCGATGGCAGAAGCCACAAGGATTCTCCGATGGGCGGAAAATCACGTCTTAGCACTGTCAGCAGTGTTCATTCCGGGAGTGGACAACTGGGAAGCAGACTTCCTCAGCAGACACGACCGACACCCGGGAGAGTGGGGACTTCATCCAGAAGTCTTCCAACTGTTGGTAAACCGTTGGGAAAGGCCACAGGTGGACATGATGGCGTCCCGCCTTAACAAAAAACTAGATATTGCGCCAGGTCAAGGGACCCTCAGGCAATAGCTGTGGACGCGCTAGTGACACCGTGGGGGTACCAGTCGGTTTATGTATTCCCTCCTCTGCCTCTCATACCAAAGGTACTGAGAATAATAAGAATACGAGGAGTAAGAACGATACTCGTGGTTCCGGATGGGCCAAGAAGAGCTTGGTACCCAGAACTTCAAGAAATAATATCAGAGGACCCATGGCCTCTACCGCTCAGACAGGATCTGCTACAGCAGGGGCCCTGTCTGTTCCAAGACTTACCGCGGCTGCGTTGGACGGCATGGCGGTTGAATTCCGGATGCTAAAGCAAAAGGGCATTCCGGAGGAAGTCATTCCTACGCTGATAAAAGCCAGGAAAGAAGTAACTGCAAACCATTATCACCATATTTGGCGAAAATATGTTGCGTGGTGTGAGGCCAGGAAGGCCCCAACAGAGGAATTTCAGCTGGGTCGTTTTCTGCACTTCCTACAGTCAGGAGTGACTATGGGCCTAAAATTGGGTTCCATTAAGGTCCAGATTTCGGCTCTGTCGATTTTCATCCAGAAAGAACTGGCTTCACTGCCTGGAGTTCAGACATTTGTAAAGGGAGTGCTACATATTCAGCCCCTTTTTTGTGCCTTCTGTGGCACCTTGGGATCTCAACGTGGTGTTGAGTTTCTTAAAATCACATTGATTTGAGCCACTTGAAACTGTGGATTTGAAATATCTCACGTGGAAAGTGGTCATGTTATTGGCCTTGGCTTCGGCCAGGCGTGTGTCAGAATTGGGGCTTTGTCATGTAAAAGCCCTTATCTGATTTTCCATATGGATAGGGCAGAATTGAGGACTCGTCCCCAGTTTCTCCCTAAGGTGGTATCAGCTTTTCACTTGAACCAACCTATTGCAGTGCCTGCGGCTACTAGGGACTTGGAAGATTCCAAGTAACTGGACGTAGTCAGGGCCTTAAAAATTTATATTTCCAGGACGGCTGGGGTCAGGAAAACTGACTCGTTTTTTATCCTGTAGGCACCCAACAAAATAGGTGCTCCTGCTTCTAAGCAGACTATTGCTCGCTGAAATTGTAGCACAATTCAGCTAGAGCATTCTGCGGCTGGATTGCCGCATCCTAAATCAGTAACAGCCCATTCCACGAGGAAAGTGTGCTCATCTTGGGCGGCTGCCCGAGGGGTCTCGGCTTTACAACTTTGCCGAGCTGCAACTTGGTCAGGGGCAAACACGTTTGCTAAATTCTACAAATTTGATACCCTGGCTGAGGAGGACCTTGAGTTCTCTCATTCGGTGCTGCAGAGTCATCCGCACTCTCCCGCCCGTTTGGGAGCTTTGGTATAATCCCCATGGTCCTTACGGAGTCCCCAGCATCCACTAGGACGTCAGAGAAAATAAGATTTTACTCACCGGTAAATCTATTTCTCGTAGTCCGTAGTGGATGCTGGGTGCCCATCCCAAGTGCGGATTGTCTGCAATACTTGTACATAGTTATTGCCTAACTAAAGGGTTATTGTTGAGCCATCTGTTGAGAGGCTCAGTTATATTTCATACTGTTAACTGGGTATAGTATCACGAGTTATACAGTGTGATTGGTGTGGCTGGTATGAGTCTTACCTGGGATTCAAAATCCTTCCTTATTGTGTCAGCTCTTCCGGGCACAGTATCCTAACTGAGGTCTGGAGGAGGGGCATAGAGGGAGGAGCCAGTGCACACCAGATAGTACCTAATCTTTCTTTTAGAGTGCCCAGTCTCCTGCGGAGCCCGTCTATTCCCCATGGTCCTTACGGAGTCCCCAGCATCCACTACGGACTACGAGAAATAGATTTACCGGTGAGTAAAATCTTATTTTTTACATGGCACACATAATGCTCCTTACACATATTCCGAACACTACTGCACAACCAACCCACTCACATGCACACAGCACTCACAATGCCACTAACACTGTGACCTCTGCCTCTACTTGGATACAGATGTGTCCTCATAAATCTTGCCTCAATACTAATGTTGGGCACCTTTTTTTTTATGAAAATGGATCTTATTTGCATTGCTATGTGGCTAGGATGCAGAAGCAGCTTCTGCTGATTAAAATGATATGCAGCATGCCTATATACTGTGTGAGACTGTGGCTGTATCTGCATATGAAATGTTACACACAGAATATAGGCATGCCGCAAATCATTTTAATCAGCAGAAGCTCCTGATGCCCCTAGGCATATCAAATGCCCTAGGCAATTGCCTAGTTTGCCTATGCCTATGGCCGGCTCTGGCATAGCGTAAAGCAAAGAAAGCCCCAACTATGTCTATCTCAGAATCAGGACCTCTGAGGAGGGACCCCGCCCTCTTGATGGACCCCTCCCCCTTAACAGACTCTGCTCCCATTAGGGCTGCTTCCATAAATTTCCCGGGCTGGTGTTCGATCCCAATCTGCCCCTGCATTTCTTACATTGTTGTTCCATGTCACAGAAACATTGCATGTGTGTTACAGGTGACCATCCTAATCATCTCTCCTTCACTTCACAGTAATGTCATTGTTAGTGATACATTATTTGGATCAAGCATCAAAAGGAAACTTAGGTATAATGGGCCCTACACACATGCCGATATCACTGCACGATATGAACGATCTCATCATTAATGAACGAGATAACGTTCATATCGTGCAGTGTGGAGGCACCAGCGATGAACGATGCGCGGCCCCGCGCTCGTTCATCGCTGGGGCCATGTCGGCTGTGCATGCAGGCCAATATGGACGAGATCGTCCATATTTGCCTGCAAGTCTACGGAGCCGGGTGACGGGGGAGTGAAGAAACTTCACTCCCCCCGTCAATGCCCCCCCGCCGCCGGGTCGCCCGTCGCCCGTATCGGCGGTCAGGCAGCTCGGCGGCACATCGCCGAATGTGTAGGGCCTATAAGAGTCTGGCCGGCATATCACTTATTGCATGACGACCTTATGCCTGCGCTGTACTGTATGTAGACGGAGCATTTCGTTTTGGTAATGCCTTACATAGACTCCATAAGAGGGCATGCCGACATAGCATATTGTTGAATGTTAACATGTATGATCTTAAACTCCATCTATAAATGTTCTGTTGCGAGACTTCCAATATGCTCAGAATATTGCTACTATGACAGATGATTTAGTATATACTAGCTGGAGTACCCGTCGTTGCCCCGGATTTTAAGAATGTCTGTTTACAAAAATAAATGTAAATATTAAACACACAGTATAAATAACATTGTAGATAGCTGAATACCCGTGCTTTGGTACGGGATGAGGATGGTAAATTAGAATGATAGTTTGTTAATTTACGTTGATTGGATATCTAGTATATAGGTATATCTTGCTTCCCTGATGCACTTTGTGTAGTGGCCACACCCCTTTTTGGTTCCCCAAGGGACCCTGCTCTTCCCACTATATAACTCTCAGTCTGTGGCTTCCTGCTGCCTCCATTCCCCTCCTCACATCATGTCACTGGCCCTGTCACATGCAGCCCTGTCATCACTGAGATATCATGCATGTCCTGATATAGTGTGTGCTGCTGGCCCACCCCTAGGGGTACTAGTGGTGTGTTACCCTCAGTGTTTTGTTCCCAGCTTGTAAGTCAGATGTGTAGCAAGTTTGGTGTAAATTGGTCCAGGCCTTCCACAGTTATGCTGTCTGCTGAAAAACTCTGTGCTGCTGCCTCACCCCTAGGGGTGCTAGGGGTTTCTGACCCCCACAGTGTTTGTTTCCACAGTGAAAGTCATATGTGCACCAAGTTTGTTGTAAATTGCTGCAGGCATTCCAGAGTTATGTTGTCTGCTGAAATACTCAGTGCTGCTGCCTCACCCCTATGGGTGCTAGAGGTGTCTTACTCCCACAGTGTTTGTTCCTAGATTGTAAGGCATATGTGTACCAAGTTTTGAGTACATTACTCCAGCAATTCCGGAGTTATGCGGTCTCCTGATATACTCTGTGCTGCTCTCTGCCCCCCTAGGGGTGCTAGGGATTTCTAATTGTTTTAGTTGCCTCCGCTGTGTTTTAATACGCTCGTATGTAAAATTTCAGGATCGTCGCTTGTAAACTGTGGATTTGTATAGAAAGACAGAAGGACGGATTTTCGCTTTTATATAGTAGATACACTTAGAGTTTACTTTGATATGTGACTGTCATACTTGGCAACATTTTATAACCAGTTCCAGGGATGCTTGGTGGCTGAGCCCAGTGCATGGTGGAATGTCATGTGCGGATCTGTCTAGGAGGACCTTGGTGCACTACAACTCCCATCATGTCATGTTTACTGGACTTCATTATAATGTGATGATTTGTTTTTAATTCATGTTTATTACTCATGTTCCATACATTTTCATTTATACCATGCAATGTGCACATAACACAGTGTTTATAGGGCCTAATTCACACCTGATCGCTCGCTAGCATATTTTGCAGCGCTGCCATCAGGTCAGAACTATGCATGCGTATGCACCGCAATGTGTAGGCACGTTGCACAGGTACAAAGTGGTTTGTTGCTCTGCGATGGGTTTGTGCAAAGAATCCAATCGCATGTGCGATCGCAAGGAGATTGACAGGAAGAGGACGTTTGTGGATGTCAACTGACCGTTTTCTGGGAGTGGTTGGAAAAGCGCAGGCATTCCCAAGCGTTTGCAGGGCGGGTGTCTGACGTGAATTCCGGTCCCCGTCAGGTTGAAGTGATCGCAGCGGCTGAGTAAGTCCTGGGCTACTCAGAAACTGCACAAAATCTTTTTGTACCGCTCGGCTGCACATGCGTTCGCACACTTGCACAGCTAAAATACACTCCCCGGTGGGCGGCAACTATGTGAACGGAGGACTGCAAAAAACAGCTAGCGAGTGATCAGGTCTGAATTAGCCCCATAGATCCTCCAGAAACCCCATGGGGCTGTTTTACTGGTCCATGTCAGGTTTGGCCATCCAAGTGTGAGGTCAAATTGATGAATAATCCTGGGCCGCAGCTCCAGAGGCGGGATGGGCCTGCGTGTGGCCAGCTGTACAGTGGAGACATCGGATAACAGCCCATGTCCTCTCATGCTTTACAGTGTTTAGTTGCAAAATTTGTGGTGGTGGTGGTGGGTGTTTGGTAGGCTAAAGCACTGGGGCTCGTTACAAATACTGGAGTCTATTTACTAAGCCTTGGAGAGAGATAAAGTGGACGGAGATAAGTACCAGCCAATCAACTGCTAACTGTCATATTATAGGCTTAGGTTTGAAAAATGACAGGAGCTGATTGGCTGGTACTTTATCTCCATCCACTTTATCTCTCTCCAAAGCTTAGTACATAGATCCCATTGTATGCAGTGGATGTGGGGATGATGAAATGGTTAAAAAATAGATACTTTTTTGCTGGCGAGCTACAGGACCCAGATATCACACACTTACCAAGTTCTTGGCTGCCAGTTGGGAGGGGTATGGCGCAACCATGTGGGCAGTGCAGGGGCATGACAGCAGAATCACATCATCAAGGCACAGTATATAAAGCCACGATTACATCATTGTAAAGCCGGGGAAGGGGCCATGATGATGGGATTCAGCAGGAATAGCGTCATCAGCTCATCTGGACTTGGTCATTTCACACGGGAAGTGGGCATCAGTGTGTAGAACTGAGGCGTTACTGAAGATATGCCTACACCTTGGTGCCTGCTATCCTGGAGTCTCCAAGGCATTGTGGGAGAATAGGCAAGTACCATATGCTCTATCATGCGTTGGGATCGTGTAACCGGCGGTTGGGATCCCAGCGGCCAGCATCCTGATGCCGGGATCCTGGCCGCCAGATTGCCGGTGGGGGTACGAGTGCAACAGAGCCCCATGCAGGGCTCGCCAAGGGCGTAGCTACCATAGGTGCAGGGAGTGCAGCTGCTATGGGCCCCAGAGCTGAGAGGGGCCACCTTCCCTGTCACAGTTACATGTGTTATATACAGGGTGTAGCTACCATAGGTGTAGGTTGTGCAGATGATATGGGGCCCAGAGCTGAGAGGGGCCACCTTCCCTGTCACAGTTACATGTGTTATATACAGGGTGTAGCTACCATAGGTGCAGGGAGTGCAGATGCTATGGGGCCCAGTGCTGAGAGGGACCACCTTCCCTGTCATAGTTACATGTGTTATATACAAGGGTACATCTACCATAGGTGCAGCTGCTTTGGGACCCACAGCTGAGAGGGGCTACCTACCCTATCACAGTTACATGTGTTATATACAAGGGTGTAACTACCATAGGTGCAGGGAGTGCAGCTAGCTACTATGGGGCTCACAGCTGAGAGAGGCCACCTTCCCGGTCAGTTACATGTGTTATATATAGGGGTGTGGCTACCATAGGTACTGTGCCTGCCTACCAGTACAATGCGTCACCTACTGGTGTGATCTCCACCTCCTGTGACATGATCCTCCTGCTTGTGCTGTGACTGCCTACCAGTACAATGCCTCACCTACTGGTGTGATCTCCACCTCCTTTGACATGATCCTCCTGCTGGTGCTGTGACTGCCTACCAGTGCAATGCCTCACCTACTGGTGTGATCTCCACCTCCTGTGACAAGATCCTCCTGCTGGTGATGTGACTGCCTACCAGTACAATGCGTCACCTACTGGTGTGATCTCCACTTCATGTGACACAATCCTCCTGCTGGTGCTGTTGTTACTGCCTACCAGTGCAATGCCCCACCTACTGGTGTTATCTCCACCTCCTGTGACAAGAACCTCCTGCTGGTGATGTGACTGCCTACCAGTGCAATGCCTCACCTACTGGTGTTATCTCCACCTCCTGTGACATGATCCTCCTGCTGGTGCTGTGACTGCCTACCAGTGCAATGCCTCACCTACTGGTGTGATCTCCACCTTCTGTGACACAATCCTCCTGCTGGTGCTGTGACTGCCTACCAGTGCAATGCCTCACCTACTGGTGTTATCTCCACCTCCTGTGACAAGACCCTCCTGCTGGTGCTGTGACTGCCTACCAGTGCAATGCCTCACCTACTGGTGTTATCTCCACCTCCTGTGACATGATCCTCCTGCTGGTGCTGTGACTGCCTACCAGTGCAATGCCTCACCTACTGGTGTTATCTCCACCTCCTGTGACAAGATCCTCCTGCTGGTGATGTGACTGACTACCAGTACAATGCGTCACCTACTGGTGTGATCTCCACCTCATGTGACATGATCCTCCTGCTGGTGCTGTGACTGCCTACCAGTGCAATGCCTCACCTACTGGTGTGATCTCCACCTCCTGTGACAAGATCCTCCTGCTGGTGCTGTGACTGCCTACCAGTGCAATGCCTCACCCACCTGTGTGATCTCCACCTCCTGTGACAAGATCCTCCTGCTGGTGCTGTGACTGCCTACCAGTGCAATGCCTCACCTACTGGTGTTATCTCCACCTCCTGTGACACGATCCTCCTGCAGGTGATGACTGCCTACCAGTACAATGCCTCACCCACCGGTGTGATCTCCACCTCCTGTGACACGATCCTACTGCTGGTATTGTGATTGCCTACCATGCTGCATTAGCCTTGCTTACTACCACTGTGGGTAATACTAACAATTTGCTTAAGCCCAATTTCTGTTGGGCCCCGCTTATAGCTGACTTACTCCAACCTACATGAGGCCACTTTTCGTATATTTCCAGGACCACTTTACATTCCCAATCCGCCCCTGTCTGGCATGGAAGAAATGTGAATGATAAATCAATGTAAATGTACCAGGAGGTATTGACAAGCCTTTATAACATTATCTTATACTGTGAATTTCTTACCCTGTTTACAAGACAATTAATTAATTTAACTTGTTAATTAAGTGAAAGGAAGACATGATATTTTCCAGGAGATGTATCAAGCCGCGGAGAGAGAAAAAGTTGAGTATTTGCCCAAATCAAATGAAGCTTCTAACTACAGGTATCATTTCATGTACTGTGCTAAATAAGTGACAGAAGATGATTGGGTGGTTTGGACATCTGCACTTTATCTCTCTCCAAGGCTTGATACATCTCCCCAAGAGTGCTGTATATAAAATATATGTATGGCTGCTATACAGCAGGCCAGGAGCACCAGCAGGACAGTAGAGTAACAGTCATATCAGTAATAATTTGCGGATCCTGTGAAATTAGCATTCAGTAAAGACGGGAGACTCAGTCAATGAATACATAAAACATTTTTTAGTTTATGTTCAAATATAAAAAGTTTATTAAGTGGAATATTTAATAAATAATATTTGCGAGACCTCTCCAAAAACAGTCGGTTTTGGGGACTGCCCACAAATATTATCCAGCCCCTGAATGTATGTATTGGGGACTGCAATGGATATTTGAGATATCTATTGCGTTCCTCCTATGTTGAACACAAAAGCAGCCACCAAAAGTTTCTACGGCAGATGGTAAAAACTGTGAAACTCACCAAGCTCCTGAATGCAAAGCATGTCTGAGCTTGGCCCGGCAGCTAATGCCAATTCTAAATGGCTTTTGTAGCCTGTGTGCTATATTATGCAATAATTCCCAGGAGAAGGATCCTTGGGATCCCTCTGCATTACTGTCTGCTCTCACATACGCAGTCTGACGATTGCACATGTGAACTAGCGCAGCCGGGGTCTAAACCCAGAAGTAAAGTGATTGCATTAGCAATTATTTTACTTCTTATACATTGCAGGGATGGGCATGAGATTGGTACTCATTATGGCATAAAAGCTACACCTCTGGACTCATGAAGAGTCATCCTTCAGCACTCAGGAGAGGAAAAACCCCCTTGGGGGGAAACCTCTGGGGAACCATGGCCTCAGGATCGCCCTTCCCTCTGGGCATTAAGAGGTGTACTAATAGAGGGGTCAGTATGCTATCCCAGCGCAAGGGATCCCGGTGGTTGTCATACCGATGCTGGGAACCCAGTACAGAAAAGACTGACAGGGGTGATTAAGGGGTGTTCTCCACTCTCCCCTCCCACCTAACCCTGCCTGTCTGCAATTTAACCCGAACCTCCCCCCTTTGTGCCTAACCCTCCCGCAGAGGTGCCTAATCCTAACCTCCGTCCCTGCTGCCTAAACCTAACCCTCCCTCTCCCGCAGCCTAACCACTCCCGTGGGTGCCTAACCCACCCTACCCACAGTCTAACTTCGCCCCACCCGCAGCCTAATCATATACCCCCACCTGATGCCTAAACCTAACCCTCCCTTGCCCGCAGTCTAACTACCCCCAGGGGTGCCTAACCTTAACCCACCCTACCCGCAGCCTAACCCTATCCTCCCCGAACCCGCAGCCTAACCGTAACCCCTCTGCCTGATGCCTAACCCTCTCCCCACCCCCTAACCCCACCTGTCCGCAGTCTAACCCTAACCTCCCCACTTTGTGCCTAACCCTCCTGCGGAGGTGCCTAATCCTAACCTCCGTCCCTGCTGCCTAAACCTAACCCTCCCTCTCCCACAGCCTAACCACTCCCGGGGGTGCCTATCCCTTAACCACCCTACCCACAGCCTAACGTTAACCTCCCCCCACACGCAGCCTAAACCTAACCCAGCGCTTGTCACCTAAACCTAACCTCTCGCCTGATGCCTAAACCTAACCCTCCCTCCCCTGCAGCCTAACCACACCCAGGGGTGCCTAACCCTAACCCACCATACCCGCAGCCTAACCCTAACCTCCCCCCACCCACAGCCTAAACTTAACCCTCACCTGACGTCTAAACCTAACCCCCCCGCCTAAACCTAACCTTCCCTCCCCTGCAGCCTAACCACTCCCGAGGGTGCCTAACCCTAACCTCCCCCCACCTGCAGCCTAATCCTAACCCCCTCCACCTGATGCCTAATCCTAACCCCCCTTGCCCAGCCCTAAAACCTATGATCATGGGTATATGGGCGTTAGTATCCTTGCCCATTCGGAGTTCCAACGTCGGGATTCTGAAGAGTGTCGGGATCCCAGTGTCAGTCTTCTGACTGCCGTAATCCCGACAGCCAGCATCTTTACCGCATCTCCTAATAGGTAATGCATATGTCCCAGCATTTGGAGAATGTGTCCGCAGCTCTCCTCCCAGGGCAGCTATTCAGGGATCACCCACTGTGTGTAGATGAAGAGGAAGAGATGAAAAATCATTGTTAGTGGATGAACAAGCACAGAGACAAACTGCAAACAGTGGTGTGGTCGTGTAGAGAGAAAAATCTCTCTATGTAAATATGTTACTCTAACTACTGAGGACATGGAAAATACCTAAAATAAGGATAATTAATCCATTGGGCCTATTGTTTTTATACAATACACACATTGGGGGGATAAGTTCTCTATTATAGTAATTAGTGGGTACCTTTAGAAAAGAAATGTGACCAGTAAATAATAAAAGCTATAAATTGCTAACATTTAGGGGTCAATCCAATTAGGTACGAGTTACCATTGCTGCGACGTTTCAACAGCATCCAAACTCACACCCTTCATGGCCAGATTCAGCCTATGGGGCTACCGGAAAGTGCGGCTGTTGTAAGACAAACTCGCACCTAATTAAACTGACCCCTTAGTTGTTAAATGTGATAAAATAGTAAAATACAATGGTGTAATTGTGGGCCTGATTCATTTGTGGTTGTTGAAGCGATCGCTGCTGCAATCTTGCCATTCACAATTGCATCATGAGTCTGAGCAGTCGTAGGCTGAGCAAGTCTCCTAGACACAGGGGGCTCTCCAGCAGCAACACAGGTCGCAATAGGTAATTTATGCACGCACATGGAACGGCGTTTGAACGGACCTGACATGCCTGTATACAGTTAGCCACCCCCGTTACCACCTCATACGCTGACTTCCTGTCAATCACTTTGCGATGGGATCCTCTATGTGAGCATGATTTCATTTTGTGCGCAGTGCAGCTTACATGCATGCACAGTGAAAAAGCATTGAGCCACTTGGTGCAACAGCAGCTCTGCGTCCGCATCTGAATCAGGCCCCCTGAGCGGTAAGGAGAAGGACTCTAGAGAAAGGACTATGTCACCTTTATTATATGTAAAGATAGGGAAACAGTCACTTGTTACAGCTCCAATTCACATCATTTATACCATTCTGTACCATTTCATCATTTGGTTATTCTACTATGGGGGAGATGTATTAAGCCCTGCAGAGTGTTAAAGTGGAGAGAGGTAAAGTGCCAGCCAATCAGCTCCTAACTGCCATGTTAGAGGCTGTGTTTAAAAAATAACAACTAGGAGCTGATTGGTTGTTAGTTTATCACTCTCCCAGACTTTGTACACCTGCCCCCAGTTCATTGATATACTGTAAATGTCAGCCATTTCACTATCTCCCCTGATCTGTATTGTTCTTCCCCCGATCTGTATGTCCTGTGTCATGCGCTCCCCACCCTTCCTGTTTTTCTGTATTACAGTATGTTCTACATCTCGCAACCCCCAAAAGTGTATGTCCTTCCTCTATATGTTCTATAGAGTACGCCACAATTTCTATGTTTTTGTATTGTGCCCCCACACCATCTGTATATGCTATACCAAGTTGCCCCTTCTGCATGTTTTGTATTGTCCGCTCTCCCCCACCATAGACCCTATGTTTTGTACTGTGCTCTCAATACACCACACACACACACACACACACACACACACACACACACACACACACACACACACACACACACACACACACACACAAGTATGGTAACTTACCTCCTGCTTGCTATTCTCCAGTCACTAATTCCTCTGTGACCCCTCCCGTCGTCTTCAACTGACACTTTGCAGATATCTTTGCCGGTCACCCGACACTCTGCAAATCTCTTTGCCAGAACTTTGCCAAATGATTATCTAAATAACCAGAATTTCCTGGTCAGACATATTATGGGGGTGATTCTGAGTTGTTTGCTTGCTAGCTGCTTTTAGCAGCATTGCACACGCTAAGCTGCCGCCCTCTGGGAGTGTATCTTAGCTTAGCAGAATTGCGAACGAAAGATTAGCAGAATTGCGAATAGAAATTTCTTAGCAGTTTCTGAGTACTACTCACAAATAGCGATCAGTTCAGTCAATTTCGTTCCTGGTTTGACGTCACACACATGCCCAGCGTCCGGTCAGCCACTCCCCCGTTTCTCCAGACACTCCTGCGTTTTTCCCTGAAACGCCTGCGTTTTTCCGCACACTCCCAGAAAACGACCAGTTTCCGCCCAGAAACACCCACTTCCTGTCAATCACACTACGATCAGCAGAACGATGAAAAAACTTTGTTGCGCCGTGAGTAAAATACCAAACTTTTGTGCTAATTTACTTGGCGCAGGCTCACTGCGTACATTGCGCATGCGCAGTTTGCGACTAATCGCTCCGTAGCGAAAAAAAATAACGAGCTAACAACTCGGAATGACCCCCTATGTGTATAATTATACTACTACATTTTGTTACGTACTTTCATTTTAATTCATTTGCAATTTATCTATTTTACTGACTTTTTATCCAAAACCCAAGATCCTTTCTCATGGGGGTCATTCCGAGTTGTTCGCTCGCTAGCAGATTTTAGCAGCATTGCACACGCTAGGCCGCCGCCCTCTCGGAGTGTATCTTAGCTTAGCAGAATTGCGAACGAAAGATTAGCAGAATTGCGAATAGAAAATTCTTAGCAGTTTCTGAGTAGCTCGAGACTTACTCCAACACTGCGATCAGCTCAGCCCGTTTCGTTCCTGGTTTGACGTCACAAACACGCCCTGCGTTCGGCCAGCCACTCCCCCATTTCTCCAGACACTCCCGCGTTTTATCCTGGCACGCCTGCATTTTTCCGCACACTCCCAGAAAACGGTCAGTTTCCGCCCAGAAACACCCACTTCCTGTCAATCACACTCCGATCACTTCAACGATGGAAATTCTTCGTTCGGACGTGAGTAAATCTACTAAGTTTTGTGCTAAAATATTTAGCGCATGCGCACTGCGTACCATGCACATTTTCACATTAATTGCTCCGTTGCGAAAATCGGCAATGAGCGAACAACTCGGAATGACCCCCCATGTTAGTTTTATATACTGGGTCTAATTCAGACCACCTGATCGCAGCAGCAAATTTGTTCTCTAATGGACAAAACCATGTGCACTGCAGGTGGGGCAGATGTAACATGTGCAGAGAGAGTATGGTAGCTTACCTCCTGCATGTTATACTCCAGTCGTTGCCACCTCTGCGACCCCTCCCGTCGTCTTCAACTGACACTTTGCAGATCTCTTTGCCGGTCACCCGACACTCTGCAAATCTCTTTGCCAGATGATCTAAAAACACAAAAGACTATCATTAAGCATAGTACTAGTTTAAGTACAATAAAATGTCCATGAGTCAACCAGTTTCCCAATTTTTCTTAAACCAAACAAGATACTTTCAAAGTTATCAATATCCCATGTATCATTTTTATTCCTAAATATGTTGTTCCTTCCTGCGCTTCTCCTATTTATGTGTCCTTGTACCTGTATTCCCTGTTCTGTCTATCTTGTCTTGCCTTTCAGCTGACTATACTGCACTCTGTCTTCCTTAACCCCCTCCATCGTACCCTGCTCTGTAGTGCTCACCTCCTCCTACCTGTCTTCCTGCATGGAAACTGGAAACGTCAGCAGCTGTAGATAGAATGTTACAGGAAGAAGCATTGTGATGTCACGGGCTAGTGATGTCACAGGCTAGGTGTGATGTCACAGTATCCAGCAGCAAAGCTACAGCTATCTTACATATACATTTCTACATCAATTACAACTGTATATACATGAGTTTCTAGATTAAAAAATGAGACTAGTGTAGAAAATGAAGTATAAGGGAATGTTGTACAGAGTGCCTCAATATATAGGTAAAGGGAAAATATAAGGGACAGGAATTTCTAGACTAGATCACAGCTTATATTTTATAAGGAAACAAAGCTCTTTAAGAGGCTGAATTAATCTTTTTCCGTTGTGTGTGTGTGTGTGTGTGTGTGTGTGTATATATATATATATATATATATAGAGAGAGAGAGAGAGAGAGCTATACTAACTATACTATCCCATTAAATCAGGAAACTCACGAATTATACAGTTTCTGCGGCTGGCTGACCTCAAGTCTGCATTTCACCAGGTTTAATCAGCCACAGAACCTGTGTAACCCATGAGCGTATAAAGAGGAGAAGAAATAAGAGTTGTCTCTTTTGCTGGCGCACTAGAAATGTATTATTCAATACCAGCGTATATAAAACTGTAAGGCGGGCCCGCAAGGTGACATTCATAGGGAATAGGTAATGACTTCCACTCGACTTGTTCACACCCGCTGGGCGTGTTGGAAAGAGGTTGAGTGGACAGTGAGCGTGGCTGTGCCCTGTGGCACCACAGCCGGACTGCTGAGAACGGAACCTGGAGGGTACATAACTTTTTTGTTTTCATTTCATCTCATGACACTCCAGCCAAAGCTACTCTTCTGGTTATCCTATCAACTAGGACAACAATGAAGGTGACTCCATAACATTTCTTCCATTGTTTTTCCATGTCACAGAAACATTGCATGTATGTTACAGGTGACCATCCTAATCATCTCTCCTTCACTTCACAGTAATGTCATTGTTAGTGATACATTATTTGGATCAAGCATCAAAAGGAAACTTAGGTATAAGAGTCTGGCCGGCATATCACTTACTGCATGACGACCTTGTGCCTGCGCTGTACTGTATGTAGACGGAGCATTTGGTTTTGCTAATGACTTACATAGACTCCATAAGAGGGCATGCCGACATAGCATATTGTTGAATGTTAACATGTATGATCTTAAACTCCATCTATAAATGTTCTGTTGCGAGACTTCCAATATGCTCAGAATATTGCTACTGTGACAGATGATTTAGTATATACTAGCTGGAGTACCCGGCGTTGCCCCGGATTTTAAGAATGTCTGTTTACAAAAATAAATGTAAATATTAAACACACAGTATAAATAACATTGTAGATGGCTGAATACCCGTGCTTTGGTACGGGATGAGGATGGTAAATTAGAATGATAGTTTGTTAATTTACGTTGATTGGAGATCTAGTATATAGGCATATCTTGCTTCCCTGATGCACTTTGTGTAGTGGCCACACCCCTTTTTGGTCCCACAAGGGACCCTGCTCTTCCCACTATACAACTCTCAGTCTGTGGCTTCCTGCAGCCTCCATTCCCCTCCACACATCATGTCACTGGCCCTGTCACATGCAGCCCTGTCATCACTGAGATATCATGCATGTCCTGATATAGTGTGTGCTGCTGGCCCACCCCTAGGGATGCTAGTGGTGTGTTACCCTCAGTGTTTTGTTTGCAGATTGTAAGTCAGATGTGTAGCAAGTTTGGTGTAAATTGGTCCAGGCATTCGGGAGTTATGATGTTTCCTAACATACACTGTGCTGCTGCTGTCCCACCCCTAGGGGTGTCTAACCCCCACAGAGTTTGTTTGCAGATTGTAAGTCAGATGTGTAGCAAGTTTGGTGTAAATTGCTCCAGGCCTTCCACAGTTATGCTGTCTGCTGAAAAACTCTGTGCTGCTGCCTCACCCCTAGGGGTGCTAGGGGTTTCTGTCACCCCCACAGTGTTTGTTTCCACAGTGAAAGTCATATGTGTACCAAGTTTTTTGTAAATTGCTGCAGGCATTCCAGAGTTATGCTGTCTGCTGAAATACTCAGTGCTGCTGCCTCACCCCTATGGGTGCTAGGGGTGTCTTCCTCCCACAGTGTTTGTTCCCAGATTGTAAGGCATATGTGTACCAAGTTTTGAGTACATTGCTCCAGCAATTCCGGAGTTATGCTGTCTCCTGATATACTCTGTGCTGCTCTTTGCCCCCCTACGGGTGCTAGGGATTTCTAATTGTTTTAGTTGACTCCGCTGTGTTTTAATATGCTCGTATGTAAAATTTCAGGATCGTCGCTTGTAAACTGTGGATTTGTATAGAAAGACAGAAGGACGGATTTTCGCTTTTATATAGTAGATACACTTAGAGTTTACTATATGTGACCTTCATACTTTGCAACATTTTATAACCAGTTCCAGGGATGCTTGGTGGCTGAGCCCAGTGCATGGTGGAATGTCATGTGCGGATCTGTCTAGGACAGTGGCGTGCGGTGAGGTCAGTGGCTGGTGAGGCACTGTAACCATAATGTCCACTAAGTCCCGTCGATGCCCGCTACCACCCTCAAGCCAGTGCTCCCTACCGCCACTACCAAAGGCCTTCAAAATCGCCGCCATCACCCCCCTGGACCCTCTTGCCGCTAATTTGCATCTCAGGGTGACAGGAAGAGGGTGACACCATGGAGAGGGTGACAGGGAGAGAGTGACGAGGGAGAGTGTGACAGCGGTGGGAGCTAGGAGTGGGTGACAGCAATATGTGACGCCAGGGAGAGGATGACACCAGGGAGAGGGTAACAGCAGTGGATGACAGGGAGAGGGTGACAGCAGTGACAGGGAAAAGGTGACGCAGGGAAGAGGGTAACCCAAGGGAGAGGGTGACAGCAGTAGGTGACGCCAGGGAGAGGGTAACCGCAGAGGATGACAGGGAGTGGGTGACGCCAGGGAGATTGTGAGAGGGAGCGGGTGATGCCAGGGAGAGGGTGACAGCAGTGGGTGACAGAGTGACAGCGGTGGGTGACAGAGAGAGTGACAGCAGTGGGTGACGGATATTGTGACAGGGAGTGGGTGATGCCAGGGAGAGGGTGACAGCGGTGGGTGACAGTGACAGCGGTGGGTGACAGAGAGTGACAGCAGTGGGTGACGGAGATTGTGACAGGGAGCGGGTGATGCCAGGGAGAGGGTGACAGCGGTGAGAGCTAGGAGAGGGTGACAGCAGTATGTGACGCCAGGGAGAGGATGACACTAGGGAGAGGGTAACAGCAGTGGATGACAGGGAGACGGTGACAGCAGTGACAGGGAGAAGTGTGGCAGCAGTAGGTGACGCCAGGGAGAGGGTAACAGCAGAGGATGACAGGCAGTGGGTGACGCCAGGGAGATTGTGACAGGGAGCGGGTGATGCCAGGGAGAGGGTGACAGCGGTGGGTGACAGAGTGACAGCAGTGGGTGACGGAGAGATTGACAACATACACTGCATACCCCTCTACCCCACAACATACCTTACTCCCCCTGTCCCCCCACATACAATAAATATCCCTCTGCTCCAATATACCTAGCACTCCGTCCCCCCACATACACCTCATATCCCTCTACCACTCACACACCCTAATCCATCTGTCTCCTCACATAAAACCCATAAACTCTACACAACCTCACAAACCCTAGTCTTCCTACATACAACCCTCTACCCCAACACATAAGCTAGTCCCCCTGTTCCCTTACATACACCCAATAATCCACTACCCCCACCACACAACCTACTCCCACTGTCCCTCCACATGGTCATGCACACCCCATAATCCCACTTCCCTGTGTAGCCCGCACCTGGGTAGTGATCTCCTGATCTCGGCCGCAGCAGCAGTGCATGGCCCCATCAGCACAGTCAGAGTGTAGCGGGCGGCTCTGCAGCTCAGCGTCAGCTCCACTCAGGGCTCCTCTCCTCAGGATAGCCGAGCGGGACCAGCGCAGCGGGGGAGCTGAGACAGCCGCGAACAGGGAGCAAAGCAGTGTCCAGCCGGAGATACTGCTGCTGGCAGCGTCCGTCCTCCGGACGGTAGGCGGGTGTGTGAGGGTGACGCCGCCGGAGGGCATAAGGTATGTTCAGGCGCCGGGTGGAAGGAGGGAGGGAGGGAGGGAGGGGGAGCGGCAGGCTATGGACGCTGCACAGCTTAGTGCTACCCCCTACCACTGCCCAATCACAGCTAACTGTGACGCCCCTGTCAAAGAGGCACTTATAGTAAGTGCCGCTTCAGGAGCTTTTTTCAATGAGCTTTTGCTGCTCATTTCTTAGCTCCGCCCCCCGCTTCCGGCCATTTCATATGAATAGCGTGAGGCACCGAGAGCGGTGCCTCCTATACACATTTAAAACACTATTTACAATGTCAGAAATATTAAAATAATACAAAGTCTAAAACATATACCTCTTTGTATTATTTTAATCATTAATGACAGGGGAGGCACTGCCTCCCCTGCCTCCCCTGACTGCACGTCCCTGGTCTAGGAGGACCTTGGTGCACTACAACTCCCGTCATGTCATGTTTACTGGACTTCATTATAATGTGATGATTTGTTTTTAATTCATGTTAATTACTCATGTTCCATACATTTTCATTTATACCATGTAATGTGCACATAACACAGTGTTTATAGGGCGTAATTCAGACCTGATCGCTCGCTAGCATTTTCTCTATCGTCCTAGTGGATGCTGGGGTTCCTGAAAGGACCATGGGGGATAGTGGCTCCGCAGGAGACAGGGCACAAAAAGTAAAGCTTTAGGATCAGGTGGTGTGCACTGGCTCCTCCCCCTATGACCCTCCTCCAAGCCTAAGTTAGATTTTTGTGCCCGGCCGAGAAGGGTGCAATCTAGGTGGCTCTCCTAAAGAGCTGCTTAGAAAAGTTTAGCTTAGGTTTTTTATTTTACAGTGAGTCCTGCTGGCAACAGGATCACTGCAACGAGGGACTTAGGGGAGAAGAAGTGAACTCACCTGCGTGCAGGATGGATTGGCTTCTTGGCTACTGGACATTAGCTCCAGAGGGACGATCACAGGTACAGCCTGGATGGTCACCGGAGCCTCGCCGCCGGCCCCCTTGCAGATGCTGAAACGAGAAGAGGTCCAGAATCGGCGGCAGAAGACTCCTCAGTCTTCTTAAGGTAGCGCACAGCACTGCAGCTGTGCGCCATTTTCCTCTCAGCACACTTCACACGGCAGTCACTGAGGGTGCAGGGCGCTGGGAGGGGGGCGCCCTGGGAGGCAAATGAAAACCTTTTTTGGCTAAAAATACCTCACATATAGCCTCCGGGGGCTATATGGAGATATTTAACCCCTGCCAGAATCCGTTAAGAGCGGGAGACGAGGCCGCCGAAAAAGGGGCGGGGCCTATCTCCTCAGCACACAGCGCCATTTTCCCTCACAGAAAGGCTGGAGGGAAGGCTCCCAGGCTCTCCCCTGCACTGCACTACAGAAACAGGGTTAAAACAGAGAGGGGGGGCACTAATTTGGCGTTAGAAATATATAAAAAAAGATGCTATAAGGGAAAACACTTATATAAGGTTGTCCCTATATAATTATAGCGTTTTTGGTGTGTGCTGGCAAACTCTCCCTCTGTCTCTCCAAAGGGCTAGTAGGTCCTGTCCTCTATCAGAGCATTCCCTGTGTGTGTGCTATGTGTCGGTACGTGTGTGTCGACATGTATGAGGACGATGTTGGTGAGGAGGCGGAGCAATTGCCTGTAATGGTGATGTCACTCTCTAGGGAGTCGACACCGGAATGGATGGCTTATTTAGGGAATTACGTGATAATGTCAACACGCGCCAAGGTCGGTTGACGACATGAGACGGCCGACAAACAATTAGTACCGGTCCAGACGTCTCAAAAACACCGTCAGGGGTTTTAAAACGCCCGTTTACTTTAGTCGGTCGACACAGACACAGACAGGGACACTGAATCCAGTGTCGACGGTGAATAAACAAACGTATTCCTTATTAGGGCCACACGTTAAGGGCAATGAAGGAGGTGTTACATATTTCTGATACTACAAGTACCACAAAAGAGGGTATTATGTGGGATGTGAAAAAACTACCGTAGTTTTTCCTGAATCAGATAAATTAAATGAAGTGTGTGATGATGCGTGGGTTCCCCCCGATAGAAAATATGGGCGGTATACCCTTTCCCGCCAGAAGTTAGGGCGCGTTGGGAAACACCCCTTAGGGTGGATAAGGCGCTCACACGCTTATCAGAACAAGTGGCGGTACCGTCTATAGATAGGGCCGTCCTCAAGGAGCCAGCTGACAGGAGGCTGGAAAAATATCATAAAAAGTATATACACACATACTGGTGTTATACTGCGACCAGCGATCGCCTCAGCCTGGATGTGCAGAGCTGGGGTGGCTTGGTCGGATTGCCTGACTAAAAATATTGATACCCTTGACAGGGACAGTATTTTATTGACTATAGAGCATTTAAAGGATGTATTTCTATATATGCGAGATGCACAGAGGGATATTTGCACTCTGGCATCAAGAGTAAGTGCGATGTCCATATCTGCCAGAAGATGTTTATGGACACGACAGTGGTCAGGTGATGCAGATTCCAAACGGCACAAAGGTGTATTGCCGTATAAAGGAAGAGGAGTTATTTGGGGTCGGTCCATCGGACCTGGTGGCCACGGCAACTGCTGGAAAATCCACCGTTTTTTACCCTAAGTCACATCTCTGCAGAAAAAGACACCGTCTTTTCAGCTTCAGTCCTTTCGTCCCTATAAGAGTCATATCTGCCCAGGGATAGAGGAAAGGGAAGAAGACTGCAGCAGGCAGCCCATTCCCAGGAACAGAAGCGTTCCACCGCTTCTGACAAGCTCTCAGCATGACGCTGAGACCGTACAGGACCCCTGGATCCTACAAGTAGTATCCCAGGGGTACAGTTTGGAATGTCGAGACGTTTCCCCTGCGCAGGCTCCTGAAGTCTGCTTTACCAAGGTCTCCCTCCGACAAGGAGGCAGTATGGGAAATAATTCACGAGCTGTATTCCCAGCAGGTGATAATTAAATTACCCCTCCTACAACAAGAAAAGGGGTATTATTCCACACTATATTGTGGTACTGAAGCCAGAAGGCTAGGTGAGACTTATTCTAAATCTAAAAAAATTTGAACACTTACAAAGGTTCAAATCAAGATGGAGTCACTCAGAGCAGTGATAACGAACCGGGATCCATGTCCCAAATTTGCCCTTATCACTAAGGGTACCTCAGGTTCGTGGTACAGAACTGTCACTATCAGTTTCAGACGCTGCCGTTTGGATTGTCTACGGCACCCCGGGTCTTTACCAAGGTAATGGCCGAAATGATGGTTCTTCTTCGAAGAAAAGGCGTCTTAATTATCCCTTACTTGGACGATCTCCTGATAAGGGCAAAGTCCAGGGAACAGTTGGAGGTCGGAGTAGCACTATCTCGGATACTGTTACAACAGCAGGGGTGGATTCTAAATATTCCAAAATCGCAGCTGATCCCGACAACAAGTCTCCTGTGCTTAGGGATGATTCTGGACACAGTCCAGAAAAAGGTGTTTCTCCCGGAAGAGAAAGCCAGGGAGTTATCCGAGCTAGTCAGGAACCTCCTAAAATCAGTGCATCATTGCACAAGGGCCATGGTAAAAAAATGGTGACTTCCTTCGAAGCAATTCCAGTCGGCAGATTTCATGCAAGAACTTTTCAGTGGGATCTGCTGGACAAATGGTCCGGATCGCATCTTCAGATGCATCAGCGGATAACCCTATATCCAAGGACAAGGGTGTCTCTCCTGTGGTGGTTACAGAGTGCTCATCTTCTAGAGGGCCGCAGATTCGGCATTCAGTTTTGGATGTTGGTGACCACGGAGGCCAGCCCGAGAGGCTGGGCAGCAGTCACACAAGGAAAAAATTTCCAGGGAGTGTGATCAAGTCTGGAGATTTTTCTCCACATAAATATAGCTAAGGGTAAATTTATAATGCTCTAAGCTTAGCAAGACCTCTGCTTCAAGGTCAGCCGGTATTGATCCAGTGGGATAAAACATCACGGCAGTCGCCCACGTAAATAGACAGGGCGGCACAAGAAGCAGGAGGGCAGTGGCAAAAACTGCAAGGACTTTTCGCTGGGCGGAAAATCATGTGATAGCACTGTCAGCAGTGTTTCATTCCGGGAATGGAAACTGGGAAGCAGACTTCCTCAGTAGGCACGACCTCCACCCGGCAGAGTGGGAACTTCATGGGGAAGTTTTCCACATGATTGTAAACCGTTGGGAATTACCAAAGGTGGACATGATGGCGTCCCGTCTGAACAAAAAACGGGACAGGTATTGCGCCAGGTTAAGAGACCCTCAGGCAATAGCTGTGGACGTTCTGGTAACACCGTGGGTGTACCAGTCGGTGTATGTGTTCCATCCTCTGCTTTTCATACCTAAGGTACTGAGAATTATAAGACGTAGAGGAGTAAGAACTATACTCATGGCTCCGGATTGGCCAAGAAGGACTTGGTACCCGGAACTTCAAGAGATGCTCACAGAGGACTTATGGCCTCTGCCGCTAAGAAGGGACTTGTTTCAGCAAGTACCATGTCTGTTCCAAGACTTACCGCAGCTGCGTTTGACGGCATGGCGGTGGAACGCCGGATCCTAAGGGAAAAGGCATTCAGGAAGAGGTCATTCCTACCCTGGTCAAAGCCAGAAAGGAGGTGACCGCACAACATTATCACCACATGTGGCGAAAATATGTTGCGTGGTGTGAGGCCAGGAAGGCCCCACGAAGAAATTTCAACTCGGTCGATTCCTGCATTTCCTGCAAACAGGAGTGTCTATGGGCCTCAAATTGGGGTCCATTAAGGTTCAAATTTCGGCCCTGTCGATTTTTCTTCCAGAAAGAATTGGCTTCAGTTCCTGAAGTCCAGAAGTTTGTCAAGGGAGTATTGCATATACAACCCCCTTTTGTGCCTCCAGTGGCACGGTGGGATCTCAACGTACTTCTGGGATTCCTCAAAACACATTGGTTTAAAACCAGTCAAATCTGTGGATTTGAAGCATCTCACATGAAAAGTGAACATGCTCTTGGACCTGGCCTGGACCAGGCGAGTGTCAAATTGGTGGTTTTTTTCTCAAAAAAGCCCATATCTGTTTGTCCATTCGGACAGGGCAGAGCTGCGGACTCGTCCCCAGTTCTCTCCCTAAGGTGGTGTCAGTGTTTCACCTGAACCAGCTTATTGTGGTGTCTTGCGCCTACTAGGGACTTGGAGGACTCCAAGTTGCTAGATGTGGTCAGGGCCCTGAAAATATAGGTTCCAGGACGGCTGGAGTCAGGAAAACTGACTTGCTGTTATACTGTATGCACCCAACAAACTGGGTGCTCTTGCTTCTAAGCAGACTTTTGCTAGTTGGATGTGTAATACAATTCAGCTTGCACATTCTGTGGCAGGCCTGCCACAGCCAAAATATGTAAATGCCCATTCCACAAGGAAGGTGGGCTCATCTTGGGCGGCTGCCCGAGGGGTCTCGGCTTTACAACTTTGCCGAGCGGCTATTTAGTCAGGGGCAAACACGTTTGTAAAATCCTACAAATTTGATAACCTGGCTAAGGAGGACCTGGAGTTCTCTCATTCGGTGCTGCAGAGTCATCCGCACTCTCCCGCCCGTTTGGGAGCTTTGGTATAATCCCCATGGTCCTTTCAGGAACCACAGCATCCACTAGGACGATAGAGAAAATAAGAATTTACTTACCGATAATTCTATTTCTCGGAGTCCGTAGTGGATGCTGGGCGCCCATCCCAAGTGCGGATTATCTGCATTACTTGTACATAGTTACAAAAATCGGGTTATTATTGTTGTGAGCCATCTTTTCAGAGGCTCCGCTGTTATCATACTGTTAACTGGGTTCAGATCACAGGTTGTACAGTGTGATTGGTGTGGCTGGTATGAGTCTTACCCGGGATTCATAAATCCTTCCTTATTGTGTACGCTCGTCCGGGCACAGTACCTAACTGAGGCTTGGAGGAGGGTCATAGGGGGAGGAGCCAGTGCACACCACCTGATCCTAAAGCTTTACTTTTTGTGCCCTGTCTCCTGCGGAGCCGCTATCCCCCATGGTCCTTTCAGGAACCCCAGCATCCACTACGGACTCCGAGAAATAGAATTATCGGTAAGTAAATTCTTATTTTTTGCAGCGCTGCCATCAGGTCTGAACTATGCATGCGTATGCACCGCAATGTGTAGGCACGTCGCACAGGTACAAAGTGGTTTGTTGCTCTGCGATGGGTTTGTGCAAAGAATCCAATCGCATGTGCGATCGCAAGGAGATTGACAGGAAGAGGACGTTTGTGGGTGTCAACTGACTGTTTTCTGGGAGTGGTTGGAAAAGCGCAGGCATTCCCAAGCGTTTGCAGGGCGGGTGTTTGACGTGAATTCCAGTCCCCGTCAGGTTGAAGTGATCGCAGCGGCTGAGTAAGTCCTGGGCTACTCAGAAACTGCACAAAATCTTTTTGTACCACTCGGCTGCACATGCGTTCGCACACTTGCACAGCTAAAATACACACCCCGGTGGGCGGTGACTATGTGAACGGAGGACTGCAAAAAACAGCTAGCGAGTGATCAGGTCTGAATTAGCCCCATAGATCCTCCAGAAACCCCATGGGGCTGTTTTACTGGTCCATGTCAGGTTTGGCCATCCAAGTGTGAGGTCAAATTGATGAATAATCCTGGGCCGCAGCTCCAGAGGCAGGATGGGCCTGCGTGTGGCCAGCTGTACAGTGGAGACATCGGATAACAGCCCATGTCCTCTCATGCTTTACAGTGTTTAGTTGCAAAATTGGTGGTGGTGGTGGTGGGTGTTTGGTAGGCTAAAGCACTGGGGCTCATTACAAATACTGGAGTCTATTTACTAAGCCTCGGAGAGAGATAAAGTGGACGGAGATAAATACCAGCCAATCAACTGCTAACTGTCATATTATAGGCTGGGTTTGAAAAATGACAGGAGCTGATTGGCTGGTACTTTATCTCCATCCACTTTATCTCTCTCCAAAGCTTAGTACATAGATCCCATTGTATGCAGTGGATGTGGGGATGATGAAATGGTTAAAAAATAGATACTTTTTTGCTGGCGAGCTACAGGACCCAGATATCACACACTTACCAAGTTCTTGGCTGCCAGTTGGGAGGGGTATGGCGCAACCATGTGGGCAGTGCAGGGGCATGACAGCAGAATCGCATCAGCAAGGCACAGTATATAAAGCCACGATTACATCATTGTAAAGCCGGGGAAGGGGCCATGATGATGGGATTCAGCAGGAATAGCGTCATCAGCTCATCTGGACTTGGTCATTTCACCCGGGAAGTGGGCATCAGTGTGTAGAACTGAGGCGTTCCTGAAGATATGCCTACACCTTGGTGCCTGCTATCCTGGAGTCTCCAAGGCATTGTGGGAGAATAGGCAAGTACCATATGCTCGATCATGCGTTGGGATCATGTAACCGGCGGTTGGGATCCCAGCGGCCAGCATCCTGATGCCGGGATCCTGGCCGCCAGATTGCCGGTGGGGGTACGAGTGCAACAGAGCCCCATGCAGGGCTCGCCAAGGGCGTAGCTACCATAGGTGTAGGTTGTGCAGCTGCTATGGGCCCCAGAGCTGAGAGGGACCACCTTCCCTGTCATAGTTACATGTGTTATATACAGGGTGTAGCTACCATAGGTGCAGGGAGTGCAGATGCTTTGGGACCCACAGCTGAGAGGGGCTACCTACCCTATCACAGTTACATGTGTTATATACAAGGGTGTAACTACCATAGGTGCAGGGAGTGCAGCTAGCTACTATGGGGCTCACAGCTGAGAGAGGCCACCTTCCCGGTCAGTTACATGTGTTATATATAGGGGTGTGGCTACCATAGGTACTGTGCCTGCCTACCAGTACAATGCGTCACCTACTGGTGTGATCTCCACATCCTGTGACATGATCCTCCTGCTGGTGCTGTGACTGCCTACCAGTACAATGCCTCACCTACTGGTGTTATCTCCACCTCCTGTGACAAGAACCTCCTGCTGGTGATGTGACTGACTACCAGTGCAATGCCTCACCTACTGGTGTGATCTCCACCTACTGTGACAAGATCCTCCTGCTGGTGCTGTGACTGCCTACCAGTGCAATGCCTCACCTACTGGTGTGATCTCCACCTACTGTGACAAGATCCTCCTGCTGGTGCTGTGACTGACTACCAGTACAATGCCCCACCTACTGGTGTAATCTCCACCTCCTGTGACACAATCCTCCTGCTGGTGCTGTGACTGCCTACCAGTGCAATGCCTCACCTACTGGTGTGATCTCCACCTCCTGTGACACGATCCTCCTGCAGGTGATGACTGCCTACCAGTGCAATGCCTCACCTACTGGTGTGATCTCCACCTACTGTGACATGATCCTCCTGCTGGTGCTGTGACTGCCTACCAGTGCAATGCCTCACCTACTGGTGTGATCTCCACCTACTGTGACAAGATCCTCCTGCTGGTGCTGTGACTGCCTACCAGTGCAATGCCTCACCTACTGGTGTTATCTCCACCTCCTGTGACACGATCCTCCTGCAGGTGATGACTGCCTACCAGTACAATGCCTCACCCACCGGTGTGATCTCCACCTCCTGTGACACGATCCTACTGCTGGTATTGTGATTGCCTACCATGCTGCATTAGCCTTGCTTACTACCACTGTGGGTAATACTAACAATTTGCTTAAGCCCAATTTCTGTTGGGCCCCACTTATAGCTGACTTACTCCAACCTACATGAGGCCACTTTTCGTATATTTCCAGGACCACTTTACATTCCCAATCCGCCCCTGTCTGGCATGGAAGAAATGTGAATGATAAATCAATGTAAATGTACCAGGAGGTATTGACAAGCCTTTATAACATTATCTTATACTGTGAATTTCTTACCCTGTTTACAAAACAATTAATTAATTTAACTTGTTAATTAATTGAAAGGAAGACATGATATTTTCCAGGAGATGTATCAAGCCGCGGAGAGAGAAAAAGTTGAGTATTTGCCCAAATCAAATGAAGCTTCTAACTACAGGTATCATTTCATGTACTGTGCTAGATAAGTGACAGAAGATGATTGGGTGGTTTGGACATCTGCACTTTATCTCTCTCCAAGGCTTGATACATCTCCCCAAGAGTGCTGTATATAAAATATATGTCTGGCTGCTATACAGCAGGCCAGGAGCACCAGCAGGACAGTAGAGTAACAGTCATATCAGTAATAATTTGCGGATCCTGTGAAATTAGCATTCAGTAAAGACGGGAGACTCAGTCAATGAATACATAAAACATTTTTTAGTTTATGTTAAAATATAAAAAGTTTATTAAGTGGAATATTTAATAAATAATATTTGCGAGACATCTCCAAAAACAGTCGGTTTTGGGGGCTGCCCACAAATATTAACCAGCCCCTGAATGTAAGTATTGGGGACTGCAATGGATATTTGAGATATCTATTGCGTTCCTCCTATGTTGAACACAAAAGCAGCCACCAAAAGTTTCTACGGCAGATGGTAAACTGTGAAACTCACCAAGCTCCAGAATGCAAAGCATGTCTGAGCTTGGCCCGGCAGCTAATGCCAATTCTAAATGGCTTTTGTAGCCTGTGTGCTATATTATGCAATAATTCCCAGGAGAAGGATCCTTGGGATCCCTCTGCATTACTGTCTGCTCTCACATACGCAGTCTGACGATTGCACATGTGAACTAGCGCAGCCGGGGTCTAAACCCAGAAGTAAAGTGATCGCATTAGCAATTATTCTACTTCTTATACATTGCAGGGATGGGCATGAGATTGGAACTCATTATGGCATAAAAGCTACACCTCTGGACTCATGAAGAGTCATCCTTCAGCACTCAGGAGAGGAAAAACCCCCTTGGGGGGAAACCTCTGGGGAACCATGGCCTCAGGATCGCCCTTCCCTCTGGGCATTAAGAGGTGTACTAATAGAGGGGTCAGTATGCTATCCCAGCGCAAGGGATCCCGGTGGTTGTCATACCGATGCTGGGAGCCCAGTACAGAAAAGACTGACAGGGGTGATTAAGGGGTGTTCTCCCCTCTCCCCTCCCCCCTAACCCCGCCTGTCTGCAGTCTAACCCTAACCTCCCCCCTTTGTGCCTAACCCTCCCGCAGAGGTGCCTAATCCTAACCTCCGTCCCTGCTGCCTAAACCTAACCCTCCCTCTCCCGCAGCCTAACCACTCCCGTGGGTGCCTAACCCACCCTACCCACAGTCTAACTTCGCCCCACCCGCAGCCTAATCATATACCCCCACCTGATGCCTAAACCTAACCCTCCCTTGCCCGCAGTCTAACTACCCCCAGGGGTGCCTAACCTTAACCCACCCTACCCGCAGCCTAACCCTATCCTCCCCGAACCCGCAGCCTAACCGTAACCCCTCTGCCTGATGCCTAACCCTCTCCCCACCCCCTAACCCCACCTGTCCGCAGTCTAACCCTAACCTCCCCACTTTGTGCCTAACCCTCCTGCGGAGGTGCCTAACCCTAACCTCCGTCCCTGCTGCCTAAACCTAACCCTCCCTCTCCCACAGCCTAACCACTCCCGGGGGTGCCTATCCCTTAACCACCCTACCCACAGCCTAACGTTAACCTCCCCCCACACGCAGCCTAAACCTAACCCAGCGCTTGTCACCTAAACCTAACCTCTCGCCTGATGCCTAAACCTAACCCTCCCTCCCCTGCAGCCTAACCACACCCAGGGGTGCCTAACCCTAACCCACCATACCCGCAGCCTAACCCTAACCTCCCCCCACCCACAGCCTAAACTTAACCCTCACCTGACGTCTAAACCTAACCCCCCCGCCTAAACCTAACCTTCCCTCCCCTGCAGCCTAACCACTCCCGAGGGTGCCTAACCCTAACCTCCCCCCACCTGCAGCCTAATCCTAACCCCCTCCACCTGATGCCTAATCCTAACCCCCCTTGCCCAGCCCTAAAACCTATGATCATGGGTATATGGGCGTTGGTATCCTTGCCCATTCGGAGTTCCAACGTCGGGATTCTGAAGAGTGTCGGGATCCCAGTGTCAGTATTCTGACTGCCGTAATCCCGACAGCCAGCATCTTTACCGCATCTCCTAATAGGTAATGCATATGTCCCAGCATTTGGAGAATGTGGCCGCAGCTCTCCTCCCAGGGCAGCTATTCAGGGATCACCCACTGTGTGTAGATGAAGAGGAAGAGATGAAAAATCATTGTTAGTGGATGAACAAGCACAGAGACAAACTGCAAACAGTGGTGTGGTCGTGTAGAGAGAAAAATCTCTCTATGTAAATATGTTACTCTAACTACTGAGGACATGGAAAATACCTAAAATAAGGATAATTAATCCATTGGGCCTATTGTTTTTATACAATACACACATTGGGGGGATAAGTTCTCTATTATAGTAATTAGTGGGTACCTTCAGGAAAGAAATTTGACCAGTAAATAATAAAAGCTATAAATTGCTAACATTTAGGGGTCAATCCAATTAGGTACGAGTTACCATTGCTGCAACGTTTCAACAGCATCCAAACTCACACCCTTCGTGGCTAGATTCAGCCTATGGGGCTCCTGGAAAGTGCGGCTGTTGTAAGACAAACTCGCACCTAATTAAACTGACCCCTTAGTTGTTAAATGTGATAAAATAGTAAAATACAATGGTGTAATTGTGGGCCTGATTCAGTTGTGGTTGTTGAAGCGATCGCTGCTGCAATCTTGCCATTCACAATTGCATAGTGTGTCTGAGCAGTCGTAGGCTGAGCAAGTCTCCTAGACATGGCCGGATTAACAATGGGGCGGATGGAGCTGCAGCTCCAAGCCCCCCACTGAAAATAGGCCCAGAGGATCCTCTGCAGTGCAGGCAGTAGCCAGTGCTGACAGGAAAAAAACAATTTCCTATCAGCACATACAGCAGCTCACTCACCTCCGGCTGCTCATTCACCCCCACCCCAAACTGGTTAGCCTGTGTCTTCTTGACCTCTTCGTGTTGCAAGGGGGCGGGGCTTCAGACGGCCACGGGGGCGGAGCCTTGGAAATAGCTCCGAGACAGCAGCCTCCTGTCAAGACCCTTCCCCTCTTTCATGAGGCATGTTATTGTATAAGCTGCAGCAGGAGTGGTATGCTGCAGCAAAAGCATTTATGTTTTGATGGACGAGGGGGCGGGGCTTCGGACGGGCATGGGGGCGGATCCTCGAAAAAAAAAAAAATAGCTCCGAGGCTCCGCCCTCATGTCAGTCCAAAGCCCCGCCCCCTTGTCCATCCAAACATAAATGCTTTTGCTGCAGTATACCATTCCTGCTGCAGCTTCCCAACAATAACATGCCTCATGAAAGAGGGGAAGGGTCTTGACAGGAGGCTGCTATCTTTTAGGAGAGCTGGTCCCTGGATGTCAGAGCTGAGGGGGCATGCAAAACCATGTGAGTAGCAGCCCACACCAGGCCCTGAGGTCTCCTATGTAAGTGGTGTCTATGTCAGTAAGTTTTGAGGTGTGTGTAAGTAAGTAGTGTCAGTGTCAGTAGGTTTTGCGTTGTGTGTGTGTCAGTAAGTAGTGTCAGTAAGTTTTGTATTGTGTCTGTGTCAGTAAGTTTTGCATTGTGTGTGTGTCAGTAAGTGGTGTCTGTGTAAGTTTTGTGTTGTGCCGTGTGTGTCAGTATGTTTTGCGTTGTGTGTGTGTGTGTGTGTCAGTCAGTCCTGCAAGTGTGGCGGTACGCTCCGGGACGGCGTACCTTTAAGAATGTGTCCGCCAGTACGCCATTCCCCCGCCACACTGTAAAACACCACCACCAAGCTCCTAGATCTTGCTCGGGGTTGCCGCCAGCACCTTCTTCCTTTTCCAGGAAAAGGACTGCTGGGAGCATGTCATCAACCTCCGCACCTGGCAGACTGGCAGAGATAAAGTGACAGTGGCTGCCGGGCCAGCGGTGTGTGGGTGGTATTCAGTATACCAGTTGTTGGGATCTCGGTGCACATTATACCGGCGCCGGAATCCCGACAACCAGCATACCGACACCTTTTCTCCCTCTTGGGGGTCCACGACCCCCCTGGAGGGAGGATAGCGTTGTGCTTACGCGCGCCACCGTGCCCGCAGCGTGGCAAGCGCAGCGAGTCCTCAAAAGGCTCATTAGCGCTCGCCCTGCTGTCGGGAAGCCAGCGGTCGGGATCCCAGCGCCGGTATGCTGGCCGCCGGGGACCCGACCGCCGGCAACTCATACTATGCCCCGGTGAGTAACTCTAATGGTCGGGACACCGCCCCACAAGTACAATGAGGCGGCACTCCCGAGTTTTGCTGGTGCAGTAAGATTTATTGATCCAGAATCTTACTTAATAAATCTTACTGCACCAGCAAGACTCGGGAGTGACGCCTCATTGTACTCTGTCTACAGCTTGAAAAACTGAAGGAGGGCACTGGAGCAAATATTCACATCATAACAGGATGAGTGCTGGGTACACAGCTTATATATAATATTTTTTATTCTATAACCAGTGTCACATCCTGCTGTCCTTGTCTCTGTAGTCCGCAGGGACAGGGGGTATCTGTGCCATGGATTCACATAATATATAACCACTCCACCTAGTGTCACATGGTCACATCCCTTAATGACATGTGACCATGCCCACGGCGCGCAGGCACAGTACCACTGAGAAAAAAATTCTGTGTGCACCACTGGTGTCAGTAAGAAGTGTCTGTCAGTAAGTAGTGTTTGTGTCAGTACATTTTGCATGGTGTCTGTGTCAGTAAGTTTTGTGTTTGTGTGTCAGTAAAGTCTGTCAGTAAGTGGTGTCAGTGTCAAAAAGTTTTGTGTTGTGCGTGTGTCAGTAAGTAGTATTTTTGTCAGTATGTTTTGCATTGTGTGTGTGTCTGTCAGTAAGTGGTGTCTATGTCAGTTAGTTTTGTGTTGTGTGTGTGTGTGTCAGTAAGTAGTGTCTGTCAGTAGGTTTTGTACTGTGTGTGTCAGTAAGTAATGTCTGTCAGTAAGTGGTGGGTGTCTGTGTCAGTAATACCCCTTTCACACCACAAAAATAACCTGGTATAGACTGGGTATATTGCCGGGTCGACACGTTTCGATGTGCGTTGTGAAAGCGGTCATTGGCGAATTCCGGGTTGCCTGACCCGGTAATTCAACCCGGGAATAAAGAAGGGTTATTCCCGGGTTAAATACCAGGTCAGGTGCAGTCTGAACGGGTCACCCAGGTTGATACAACCCGGGACCCGTTCACTGCATAGGGAGTGGCGGCTCGGAGATGATCTCATCTCCCAGCGCCGCCTCCACACCAGCCCCTGATGCCGACTCCATCTCCGCCCACGATTGGCAACCTGAACCGGCAAATTGCCGGCTCGGGTTGGCGGTGTGTATGGTCAAATGCCGGGTCCCACCCAGGAATGGACCCATTTCCAATTCCCAGGTGGGACCCGGCATTGTGATGTGAGAGCGGTATAAGTATTGTGTTGTGTGTGTGTGTGTGTGTGTGTGTGTGTGTGTCAGTAAATAATGTCTGTGTCAGTAAGTGGTATCTGTATTGTGCGTGTGTGTCAGTCAGTAATATCTATCAGTAAGTGGTGTCTGTGTCAGTAAGTTTTGTGTTGTGCGTGTGTGTGTGTGTGTTAGTAAGTAGTGTCTGTCAGTAAGTGGGGATTGTGTCAGAAAGCTTTGTGTTGTGTGTGTGTGTGTGTGTGTGTGTGTGTGTCAGTAATTAGTGTCTGTCAGTAAGTGGTGACTGTGTCACTCACATGGCACAGGCCACACACCCTTTTTAGACCACACCCACACCACACTGATCACACCCCCACATCACTAGTCACACCACTGCAGCGCTTGTCACACCTCCTGCCGAGGCACACTATAGGCCCTTCCTAAATTTCAGCTCCAGGCCTATATGTACCTTAATCTGGCACTGCTCCTAGACACAGGGGGCTCTCCAGCAGCAACACAGGTCGCAATGGGTAATTTATGCACGCACATGGAACGGCGTTTGAACGGACCTGACATGCCTGTATACAGTTAGCCACCCCCGTTACCACCTCAAACGCTGACTTCCTGTCAATCACTTTGCGATGGGATCCTCTATGTGAGCTTGATTTCATTTTGTGCGCAGTGCAGCTTACATGCATGCACAGTGAAAAAGCATTGAGCCACTTGGTATAACAGCTGCTCTGCGTCCGCATCTGAATCAGGCCCCCTGAGCGGTAAGGAGAAGGACTCTAGGGAAAGGACTATGTCACCTTTATTATATGTAAAGATAGGGAAACAGTCACTTGTTACAGCTCCAATTCACATAATTTATACCATTCTGTACCATTTCATCATTTGGTTATTCTACTATGGGGGAGATGTATTAAGCCCTGCAGAGTGTTAAAGTAGAGAGAGGTAAAGTACCAGCCAATCAGCTCCTAACTGCCATGTTAGAGGCTGTGTTTAAAAAATGACAACTAGGAGCTGATTGGTTGTTAGTTTATCACTCTCCCAGGCTTTGTACACCTGCCCCCAGTTCATTGATATACTGTAAATGTCAACCATTTCACTATTTCCCCCGATCTGTATTGTTCTTCCCCCGATCTGTATGTTCTGTGTCATGCTCTCCCCACCCTTCCTGTTTTTCTGTATTACAGTATGTTCTACATCTCGCAACCCCCAAAAGTGTATGTCCTTCCTCTATATGTCCTATAGAGTACGCCACAATTTCTATGTTTTTGTATTGTGCCCCCACACCATCTGTATATGCTATATCAAGTTGCCCCTTCTGCATGTTTTGTATTGTCCGCTCTCCCCCACCATAGACCCTATGTTTTGTACTGTGCTCTCAATACACCACACACACACTTACACAAGTATGGTAACTTACCTCCTGCATGCTATTCTCCAGGCACTAATTCCTCTGCGACCCCTCCCGTCGTCTTCAACTGACACTTTGCAGATCTCTTTGCCGGTCACCCGACACTCTGCAAATCTCTTTGCCAGAACTTTGCCAAATGATTATCTAAATAACCAGAATTTCCTGGTCAGACATATTATGGGGGTGATTCTGAGTTGTTCGCTTGCTAGCTGCTTTTAGCAGCATTGCACACGCTAAGCTGCCGCCCTCTGGGAGTGTATCTTAGCTTAGCAGAATTGCAAACGAAAGATTAGCAGAATTGCGAATAGAAATTTCTTAGCAGTTTCTGAGTACTACTCACAAATAGCGATCAGTTCAGTCAATTTCGTTCCTGGTTTGACGTCACACACATGCCTAGCGTCCGGTCAGCCACTCCCCCGTTTCTCCAGACACTCCTGCGTTTTTCCCTGAAACGCCTGCGTTTTTCCGCACACTCCCAGAAAACGACCAGTTTCCGCCCAGAAACACCCACTTCCTGTCAATCACACTACGATCAGCAGAACGATGAAAAAACTTTGTTGCGCCGTGAGTAAAATACCAAACTTTTGTGCTAATTTACTTGGCGCAGGCGCACTGCGTACATTGCGCATGCGCAGTTTGCGACTAATCGCTCCGTAGCGAAAAAAAATAACGAGCTAACAACTCGGAATGACCCCCTATGTGTATAATTATACTACTACATTTTGTTACGTACTTTCATTTTAATTCATTTGCAATTTATCTACAGTATTTTACTGACTTTTTATCCAAAACCCAAGATCCTTTCTCATGGGGGTCATTCTGAGTTGTTCGCTCGCTAGCAGATTTTAGCAGCATTGCACACGCTAGGCCGCCGCCCTCTCGGAGTGTATCTTAGCTTAGCAGAATTGCGAACGAAAGATTAGCAGAATTGCGAATAGAAAATTCTTAGCAGTTTCTGAGTAGCTCGAGACTTACTCCTACACTGCGATCAGCTCAGCCCGTTTCGTTCCTGGTTTGACGTCACAAACACGCCCTGCGTTCGGCCAGCCACTCCCCCATTTCTCCAGACACTCCCGCGTTTTATCCTGGCACGCCTGCATTTTTCCGCACACTCCCAGAAAACGGTCAGTTTCCGCCCAGAAACACCCACTTCCTGTCAATCACACTCCGATCACTTCAACGATGGAAATTCTTCGTTCGGACGTGAGTAAATCTACTAAGTTTTGTGCTAAAATATTTAGCGCAAGCGCACTGCGTACCATGCGCATTTTCACATTAATTGCTCCGTTGCGAAAATCGGCAATGAGCGAACAACTCGGAATGACCCCCCATGTTAGTTTCATATACTGGGTCTAATTCAGACCACCTGATCGCAGCAGCAAATTTGTTCTCTAATGGACAAAACCATGTGCACTGCAGGTGGGGCAGATGTAACATGTGCAGAGAGAGTATGGTAACTTACCTCCTGCATGTTATACTCCAGTCGTTGCCACCTCTGCGACCCCTCCCGTCGTCTTCAACTGACACTTTGCAGATCTCTTTGCCGGTCACCCGACACTCTGCAAATCTCTTTGCCAGATGATCTAAAAACACAAAAAAAAACTATCATTAAGCATAGTACTAGTTTAAGTACAATAAAATGTCCATGAGTCAACCAGTTTCCCAATTTTTCTTAAACCAAACAAGATATTTTCAAAGTTATCAATATCCCATGTATCATTTTTATTCCTAAATATGTTGTTCCTTCCTGCGCTTCTCCTATTTATGTGTCCTTGTACCTGTATTCCCTGTTCTGTCTATCTTGTCTTGCCTTTCAGCAGACTATACTGCACTCTGTCTTCCCCCTCCATCATACCCTGCTATGTAGTACTCCCCTCCTCCTACCTGTCTTCCTGCATGGAAACTGGAAACGTCAGCAGCTGTAGATAGAATGTTACAGGAAGAAGCATTGTGATGTCACGGGCTAGTGATGTCACAGGCTAGGTGTGATGTCACAGTATCCAGCAGCAAAGCTACAGCTATCTTACATATACATTTCTACATCAATTACAACTGTATATACATGAGTTTCTAGATAAAAAAATGAGACTAGTGTAGAAAATGAAGTATAAGGGAATGTTGTACAGAGTGCCTCAATATATAGGTAAAGGGAAAATATAAGGGACAGGAATTTCTAGACTAGATCACAGCTTATATTTTATAAGGAAACAAAGCTCTTTAAGAGGCTGAATTAATCTTTTTCCGTTGTGTGTGTGTGTGTGTGTGTGTGTGTGTGTGTGTGTGTGTGTGTATATATATATATATATATAGAGAGAGAGAGAGAGAGAGAGCTATACTAACTATACTATCCCATTAAACCAGGAAACTCACGAATTATACAGTTTCTGTGGCTGGTTGACCTCAAGTCTGCATTTCACCAGGTTTAATCAGCCACAGAACCTGTGTAACCCATGAGCGTATAAAGAGGAGAAGAAATAAGAGTTGTCTCTTTTGCTGGCGCACTAGAAATGTATTATTCAATACCAGCGTATATAAACCTGTAAGGCGGGCCCGCAAGGTGACATTCACAGGGAATAGGTAATGACTTCCACTCGACTTGTTCACACCCGCTGGGCATGTTGGAAAGAGGTTGAGTGGACAGTGAGCGTGGCTGTGCCCTGTGGCACCACAGCCGGACTGCTGAGAACGGAACCTGGAGGGTACATAACTTTTTTGTTTTCATTTCATCTCATGACACTCCAGCCAAAGCTACTCTTCTGGTTATCCTATCAACTAGGACAACAATGAAGGTGACTCCATAACATTTCTTCCATTGTTTTTCCATGTCACAGAAACATTGCATGTATGTTACAGGTGACCATCCTAATCATCTCTCCTTCACTTCACAGTAATGTCATTGTTAGTGATACATTATTTGGATCAAGCATCAAAAGGAAACTTAGGTATAAGAGTCTGGCCGGCATATCACTAATTGCATGACAACCTTGTGCCTGCGCTGTACTGTATGTAGACGGAGCATTTGGTTTTGCTAATGACTTACATAGACTCCATAAGAGGGCATGCCGACATAGCATATTATTGAATGTTAACATGTATGATCTTAAACTCCATCTATAAGAGTTCTGTTGCGAGACTTCCAATATGCTCAGAATATTGCTACTGTGACAGATGATTTAGTATATACTAGCTGGAGTACCCGGCGTTGCCCCGGATTTTAAGAATGTCTGTTTACAAAAATAAATGTAAATATTAAACATACAGTATAAATAACATTGTAGATGGCTGAATACCCGTGCTTTGGTACGTGATGAGGATGGTAAATTAGAATGATAGTTTGTTAATTTACGTTGATTGGAGATCTAGTATATAGGCATATCTTGCTTCCCTGATGCACTTTGTGTATTGGCCACACCCCTTTTTGATCCCACAAGGGACCCTGCTCTTCCCACTATACAACTCTCAGTCTGTGGCTTCCTGCTGCCTCCATTCCCCTCCACACATCATGTCACTGGCCCTGTCACATGCAGCCCTGTCATCACTGAGATATCATGCATGTCCTGATATAGTGTGTGCTGCTGGCCCACCCCTAGGGATGCTAGTGGTATGTTACCCTCAGTGTTTTGTTTGCAGATTGTAAGTCAGATGTGTAGCAAGTTTGGTGTAAATTGGTCCAGGCATTCGGGAGTTATGATGTTTCCTAACATACACTGTGCTGCTGCTGTCCCACCCCTAGGGGTGTCTAACCCCCACAGAGTTTGTTTGCAGATTGTAAGTCAGATGTGTAGCAAGTTTGGTGTAAATTGCTCCAGGCCTTCCACAGTTATGCTGTCTGCTGAAAAACTCTGTGCTGCTGCCTCACCCCTAGGGGTGCTAGGGGTTTCTGTCACCCCCACAGTGTTTGTTTCCACAGTGAAAGTCATATGTGTACCAAGTTTTTTGTAAATTGCTCCAGGCCTTCCACAGTTATGCTGTCTGCTGAAATACTCAGTGCTGCTGCCTCACCCCTATGGGTGCTAGGGGTGTCTTCCTCCCACAGTGTTTGTTCCCAGATTGTAAGGCATATGTGTACCAAGTTTTGAGTACATTGCTCCAGCAATTCCGGAGTTATGCTGTCTCCTGATATACTCTGTGCTGCTCTTTGCCCCCCTACGGGTGCTAGGGATTTCTAATTGCTTTAGTTGCCTCCGCTGTGTTTTAAATACGCTCGTATGTAAAATTTCAGGATCGTCGCTTGTAAACTGTGGATTTGTATAGAAAGACAGAAGGACGGATTTTCGCTTTTATATAGTAGATACACTTAGAGTTTACTATATGTGACTGTCATACTTTGCAACATTTTATAACCAGTTCCAGGGATGCTTGGTGGCTGAGCCCAGTGCATGGTGGAATGTCATGTGCGGATCTGTCTAGGAGGACCTTGGTGCACTACAACTCCCGTCATGTCATGTTTACTGGACTTCATTATAATGTGATGATTTGTTTTTAATTCATGTTAATTACTCATGTTCCATACATTTTCATTTATACCATGTAATGTGCACATAACACAGTGTTTATAGGGCGTAATTCAGACCTGATCGCTCGCTAGCATTTTTTGCAGCGCTGCCATCAGGTCAGAACTATGCATGCGTATGCACCGCAATGTGTAGGCACGTCGCACAGGTACAAAGTGGTTTGTTGCTCTGCGATGGGTTTGTGCAAAGAATCCAATCGCATGTGCGATCGCAAGGAGATTGACAGGAAGAGGACGTTTGTGGATGTCAACTGACCGTTTTCTGGGAGTGGTTGGAAAAGCGCAGGCATTCCCAAGCGTTTGCAGGGCGGGTGTCTGACGTGAATTCCGGTCCCGGTCAGGTTGAAGTGATCGCAGCGGCTGAGTAAGTCCTGGGCTACTCAGAAACTGCACAAAATCTTTTTGTACCACTCGGCTGCACATGCGTTCGCACACTTGCACAGCTAAAATACACTCCCCGGTGGGCGGCAACTATGTGAACGGAGGACTGCAAAAAACAGCTAGCGAGTGATCAGGTCTGAATTAGCCCCACAGATCCTCCAGAAACCCCATGAGGCTGTTTTACTGGTCCATGTCAGGTTTGGCCATCCAAGTGTGAGGTCAAATTGATCAATAATCCTGGGCCGCAGCTCCAGAGGCAGGATGGGCCTGCGTGTGGCCAGCTGTACAGTGGAGACATCGGATAACAGCCCATGTCCTCTCATGCCAGAGGCGGAACTCTGGGAGGCAGCGGAGTCTGCTGCCGCCGGGCTCCTGACCTGAAGGGGGCACCTCGTCTCCACTTCCGTGCCGGCCGCAATGAGTCAAACTGACTCAGTCCTGTAAGCCCGCCAGCCGCGGGCTGTAACGAGGTGCCGGGAAATCACGGCACATGTGCGCGGCTGCAGTGACTGTGGGAGTTAAGAGAGAAGCTGCTGCTGCCACCGTTGCTGCGGGTGAGTGTGCGGGGAGGGGAAGGTTGTTGGACACGCGTGCAAGGCAGTGTTATAGCTACAAAAGTCGGTACCACATGTTGAATGGGCACCTGGAGCTGAGGCTCTCCCCTGTGCCGAGTGTATCTGCTCAGCCCATGACTGCTACTAATCTGGAACTGCTTCTGCTGCCGACGATTAGGAACGAGGTGGCTTTGTTCTGGACACTAATCCTCATACAGACAATGCCTATAAAAAAGGTATGTTTGCAGATATATAGGTGTGTGTGTGTGTGTGTGTGTGTGTGTGTGTGTGTGTATATATATATATATATATACACACACACTAGTCACGAATGACCGCCACTCTGCCTCATCTCCCCCTCCACTCTGCCTCCCCCACCCACTGTTCTGATCTCCATTGCTCTATCTGCCCCCCCCCCCTTTGCGAAGACCTTCTGTCCTATATAGTCGACAAGAAAAATATTGGTGCCCCCCAAACCCCTATATATTTATAGTGGTTCGGGGTGGGGCACCAATATTTCTCTTGCCTCCGGGCGCCTGAGATGAACTTACGCCACTGTCTCATGCTTTACAGTGTTTAGTTGCAAAATTGGTGGTGGTGGTGGGTGTTTGGTAGGCTAAAGCACTGGGGCTCATTACAAATACTGGAGTCTATTTACTAAGCCTTGGAGAGAGATAAAGTGGACGGAGATAAGTACCAGCCAATCAACTGCTAACTGTCATATTATAGGCTGGGTTTGAAAAATGACAGGAGCTGATTGGCTGGTACTTTATCTCCATCCACTTTATCTCTCTCCAAAGCTTAGTACATAGATCCCATTGTATGCAGTGGATGTGGGGATGATGAAATGGTTAAAAAATAGATACTTTTTTGCTGGCGAGCTACAGGACCCAGATATCACACACTTACCAAGTTCTTGGCTGCCAGTTGGGAGGGGTATGGCGCAACCATGTGGGCAGTGCAGGGGCATGACGGCAGAATCACATCATCAAGGCACAGTATATAAAGCCACGATTACATCATTGTAAAGCCGGGGAAGGGGCCATGATGATGGGATTCAGCAGGAATAGCGTCATCAGCTCGCCTGGACTTGGTCATTTCACACGGGAAGTGGGCATCAGCGTGTGGAACTGAGGCGTTCCTGAAGATATGCCTACACCTTGGTGCCTGCTATCCTGGAGTCTCCAAGGCATTGTGGGAGAATAGGCAAGTACCATATGCTCGATCATGCGTTGGGATCATGTAACCGGCGGTTGGGATCCCAGCGGCCAGCATCCTGATGCCGGGATCCTGGCCGCCAGATTGCCGGTGGGGGTACGAGTGCAACAGAGCCCCATGCAGGGCTCGCCAAGGGCGTAGCTACCATGGGTGCAGGGAGTGCAGCTAGCTACTATGGGGCTCACAGCTGAGAGAGGCCACCTTCCCGGTCAGTTACATGTGTTATATATAGGGGTGTGGCTACCATAGGTACTGTGCCTGCCTACCAGTGCAATGCCCCACTTACTGATGTTATCTTCACCTCCTGTGACATGATCCTCCTGCTGGTGCTGTGACTGCCTACTAGTGCAATGCCTCACCTACTGGTGTGATCTCCACCTCCTATATGTATGGCTGCTATACAGCAGGCCAGGAGCACCAGCAGGACAGTAGAGTAACAGTTATATCAGTAATAATTTGCGGACCCTGCGTAATTAGCATTCAGTAAAGACGGGAGACTCAGTCAATGAATACATAAAACATTTTTTAGTTTATGTTAAAATATAAAAAGTTTATTAAGTGGAATATTTAATAAATAATATTTGCGAGACATCTCCAAAAACAGTCGGTTTTGGGGGCTGCCCACAAATATTATCCAGCCCCTGAATGTATGTATTGGGGACTGCAATGGATATTTGAGATATCTATTGCATTCCTCCTATTTTGAACACAAAAGCAGCCACCAAAGGTTTCTACGGCAGATGGTAAACTGTGAAACTCACCAAGCTCCAGAATGCAAAGCATGTCTGAGCTTGGCCCGGCAGCTAATGCCATTTCTAAATGGCTTTTGTAGCCTGTGGGCTACATTATGCAATAATTCCCAGGAGAAGAATCCTTGGGATCCCTCTGCATTACTGTCTGCTCTCACATACGCAGTCTGACGATTGCACATGTGAACTAGCGCAGCCGGGGTCTAAGCCCAGAAGTAAAGTGATCGCATTAGCAATTATTCTACTTCATATACATTGCAGGGACGGGCATGAGATTGGTACTCATTATGGCATAAAAGCTACACCTCTGGACTCATGAAGAGTCATCCTTCAGCACTCAGGAGAGGAAAAACCCCCTTGGGGGGAAACCTCTAGGGAACCATGGCCTCAGGATCGCCCTTCCCTCTGGGCATTAAGAGGTGTACTAATAGAGGGGTCAGTATGCTATCCCAGCGCATGGGATCCCGGTGGTTGTCATACCGATGCTGGGAGCCCAGTACAGAAAAGGCCGACAGGGGTGATTAAGGGGTGTTCTCCCCTCTCCCCTCCCCCCTAACCCCGCCTGTCTGCAGTCTAACCCTAACCTCCCCCCTTTGTGCCTAACCCTCCCGCAGAGGTGCCTAATCCTAACCTCCGTCCCTGCTGCCTAAACCTAACCCTCCCTCTCCCGCAGCCTAACCACTCCCGTGGGTGCCTAACCCACCCTACCCACAGTCTAACTTCGCCCCACCCGCAGCCTAATCATATACCCCCACCTGATGCCTAAACCTAACCCTCCCTTGCCCGCAGTCTAACTACCCCCAGGGGTGCCTAACCTTAACCCACCCTAACCGCAGCCTAACCCTATCCTCCCCGAACCCGCAGCCTAACCGTAACCCCTCTGCCTGATGCCTAACCCTCTCCCCACCCCCTAACCCCACCTGTCCGCAGTCTAACCCTAACCTCCCCACTTTGTGCCTAACCCTCCTGCGGAGGTGCCTAATCCTAACCTCCGTCCCTGCTGCCTAAACCTAACCCTCCCTCTCCCGCAGCCTAACCACTTCCGTGGGTGCCTAACCCACCCTACCCACAGCCTAACTTCGCCCCACCCGCAGCCTAATCATATACCCCCAACTGATGCCTAAACCTAACCCTCCCTTGCCCGCAGCCTAACTACCCCCAGGGGTGCCTAACCTTAGCCCACCCTACCCGCAGCCTAACCCTATCCTCCCTGAACCCGCAGCCTAACCGTAACCCCTCTGCCTGATGCCTAACCCTCTCCCCACCCCCTAACTGTCCGCAGTCTAACCCTAACCTCCCCACTTTGTGCCTAACCCTCCTGCGGAGGTGCCTAATCCTAACCTCCGTCCCTGCTGCCTAAACCTAACCCTCCCTCTCCCACAGCCTAACCACTCCCGGGGGTGCCTATCCCTTAACCACCCTACCCACAGCCTAACGTTAACCTCCCCCCACACGCAGCCTAAACCTAACCCAGCGCTGGTCACCTAAACCTAACCTCTCGCCTGATGCCTAAACCTAACCCTCCCTCCCCTGCAGCCTAACCACACCCAGGGGTGCCTAACCCTAACCCACCATACCCGCAGCCTAACCCTAACCTCCCCCCACCCACAGCCTAAACTTAACCCTCACCTGACGTCTAAACCTAACCCCCCCGCCTAAACCTAACCTTCCCTCCCCTGCAGCCTAACCACTCCCGAGGGTGCCTAACCCTAACCTCCCCCCACCTGCAGCCTAATCCTAACCCCCTCCACCTGATGCCTAATCCTAACCCCCCTTGCCCAGCCCTAAAACCTATGATCATGGGGATATGGGCGTTGGTATCCTTGCCCATTCGGAGTTCCAACGTCGGGATTCTGAAGAGTGTCGGGATCCCAGTGTCAGTATTCTGACTGCCGTAATCCCGACAGCCAGCATCTTTACCGCATCTCCTAATAGGTAATGCATATGTCCCAGCATTTGGAGAATGTGTCCGCAGCTCTCCTCCCAGGGCAGCTATTCAGGGATCACCCACTGCGCGTAGATGAAGAGGAAGAGATGAAAAATCATTGTTAGTGGATGAACAAGCAGAGAGACAAACTGCAAACAGTGGTGTGGTTGTGTTGAAAGAAAAATCTCTCTATGTAAATATGTTACTCTAACTACTGAGGACATGGAAAATACCTAAAATAAGGATAGTTATCCCAAAGGGCCCATTGTTTTTATACAATACACACATTGGGGGGATAAGTTCTCTCTTATAGTAATTAGTGGGTACCTTCAGGAAAGAAATTTGACCAGTAAATAATAAAAGCTATAAATTGCTAACATTTAGGGGTCAATCCAATTAGGTACGAGTTACCATTGCTGCAACGTTTCAACAGCATCCAAACTCACACCCTTCATGGCCAGATTCAGCCTATGGGGCTACCGGAAGGTGCGGCTGTTGTAGGACAAACTCGCACCTAATTAAACTGACCCCTTAGTTGTTAAATGTGATAAAATAGTAAAATATAATGGTGTAATTGTGGGTCTGATTCAGTTGTGGTTGTTGAAGCGATCGCTGCTGCAATCTTGCCGTTCACAATTGCATCATGAGTCTGAGCAGTCGTAGGCTGAGCAAGTCTCCTAGACACAGGGGGCTCTCCAGCAGCAACACAGGTCACAATGGGTAATATACGCACGCACATGGAACAGCATTTGAACGGACCTGACATGCCTGTATACAGTTAGCCACCCCCATTACCACCTCATACGCTGACTTCCTGTCAATCACTTTGCGATGGGATCCTCTATGTGAGCTTGATTTCATTTAGTGCGCAGTGCAGCTTACATGCATGCACAGTGAAAAAGCATTGAGCCACTCGGTGCAACAGCAGCTCTGCGTCCGCATCTGAATCAGGCCCCCTGAGCGGTAAGGAGAAGACTCTAGGGAAAGGACTATGTCACCTTATTTATATGTAAAGATAGGGAAACAGTCACTTGTTACAGCTCCAATTCACATCATTTATACCATTCTGTACCATTTCATCATTTGGTTATTCTACTATGGGGGAGATGTATTAAGCCCTGCAGAGTGTTAAAGTAGAGAGAGGTAAAGTACCAGCCAATCAGCTCCTAACTGCCATGTTAGAGGCTGTGTTTAAAAAATGACAACTAGGAGCTGATTGGTTGTTAGTTTATCACTCTCCCAGGCTTTGTACACCTGCCCCCAGTTCATTGATATACTGTAAATGTCAGCCATTTCACTATCTCCCCTGATCTGTATTGTTCTTCCCCCGATCTGTATGTTCTGTGTCATGCTCTCCTCACCCTTCCTGTTTTTCTGTATTACAGTATGTTCTACATCTCGCAACCCCCAAAAGTGTATGTCCTTCCTCTATATGTCCTATAGAGTACGCCACAATTTCTATGTTTTTGTATTGTGCCCCCACACCATCTGTATGTGCTATACCAAGTTGCCCCTTCTGCATGTTTTGTATTGTCCGCTCTCCCCCACCATAGACCCTATGTTTTGTACTGTGCTCTCAATACCCCCCACCACACACACACAATTATACAAGTATGGTAACTTACCTCCTGCATGCTATTCTCCAGTCACTAATTCCTCTGCGACCCCTCCCGTCGTCTTCAACTGACACTTTGCAGATCTCTTTGCCGTTCACCCGACACTCTGCAAATCTCTTTGCCAGAACTTTACCAAATGATGATCTAAATAACCAGAATATCCTGGTCAGACATATTATGGGGGTGATTCTGAGTTCGCTCGCTAGCTGCTTTTAGCAGCATTGCACACGCTAAGCTGCCGCCCTCTGGGAGTGTATCTTAGCTTAGCAGAATTGCGAACGAAAGATTAGCAGAATTGCGAATAGAAATTTCTTAGCAGTTTCTGAGTAGCTCCAGACCTACTCACAAATAGCGATCAGTTCAGTCAATTTCGTTCCTGGTTTGACGTCACACACATGCCCAGCGTCCGGTCAGCCACTCCCCCGTTTCTCCAGACACTCCCGCGTTTTTCCCTGAAACGCCTGCGTTTTTCCGCACACTCCCAGAAAACGACCAGTTTCCGCCCAGAAACACCCACTTCCTGTCAATCACACTACGATCAGCAGAACGATGAAAAAACTTTGTTGCGCCGTGAGTAAAATACCAAACTTTTGTGCTAATTTACTTGGCGCAGGCGCACTGCGTACATTGCGCATGCGCAGTTTGCGACTAATCGCTCCGTAGCGAAAAAAAATAACGAGCTAACAACTCGGAATGACCCCCTATGTGTATAATTATACTACTACATTTTGTTACGTACTTTCATTTTAATTCATTTGCAATTTATCTATTTTACTGACTTTTTATCCAAAACCCAAGATCCTTTCTCATGGGGGTCATTCCGAGTTGTTCGCTCGCTAGCAGATTTTAGCAGCATTGCACACGCTAGGCCGCCGCCCTCTCGGAGTGTATCTTAGCTTAGCAGAATTGCGAACGAAAGATTAGCAGAATTGCGAATAGAAAATTCTTAGCAGTTTCTGAGTAGCTCGAGACTTACTCCTACACTGCGATCAGCTCAGCCCGTTTCGTTCCTGGTTTGACGTCACAAACACGCCCTGCGTTCGGCCAGCCACTCCCCCATTTCTCCAGACACTCCCGCGTTTTATCCTGGCACGCCTGCATTTTTCCGCACACTCCCAGAAAACGGTCAGTTTCCGCCCAGAAACACCCACTTTACTGTCAATCACACTCCGATCACTGCAACGATGGAAATTCTTCGTTCGGACGTGAGTAAATCTACTAAGTTTTGTGCTAAAATATTTAGCGCATGCGCACTGCGTACCATGCGCATGCGCATTTTCACATTAATTGCTCCGTTGCGAAAATCGGCAATGAGCGAACAACTCGGAATGACCCCCCATGTTAGTTTCATATACTGGGTCTAATTCAGACCACCTGATCGCAGCAGCAAATTTGTTCTCTAATGGACAAAACCATGTGCACTGCAGGTGGGGCAGATGTAACATGTGCAGAGAGAGTATGGTAACTTACCTCCTGCATGTTATACTCCAGTCGTTGCTACCTCTGCGACCCCTCCCGTCGTCTTCAACTGACACTTTGCAGATCTCTTTGCCGGTCACCCGACACTCTGCAAATCTCTTTGCCAGATGATCTAAAAACACAAAAGACTATCATTAAGCATAGTACTAGTTTAAGTACAATAAAATGTCCATGAGTCAACCAGTTCCCCAATTTTTCTTAAACCAAACAAGATACTTTCAAAGTTATCAATATCCCATGTATCATTTTTATTCCTAAATATGTTGTTCCTTCCTGCGCTTCTCCTATTTATGTGTCCTTGTACCTGTATTCCCTTTTCTGTCTATCTTGTCTTGCCTTTCAGCAGACTATACTGCACTCTGTCTTCCCCCTCCATCATACCCTGCTATGTAGTACTCCCCTCCTCCTACCTGTCTTCCTGCATGGAAACTGGAAACGTCAGCAGCTGTAGATAGAATGTTACAGGAAGAAGCATTGTGATGTCACAGGCTAGGTGTGATGTCACAGTATCCAGCAGCAAAGCTACAGCTATCTTACATATACATTTCTACATCAATTACAACTGGATATACATGAGTTTCTAGTTTAAAAAAATGAGAATAGTGTAGAAAATGAAGTATAAGGGAATGTTGTACAGAGTGCCTCAATATATAGGTAAAGGGAAAATATAAGGGACAGGAATTTCTAGACTAGATCACAGCTTATATTTTATAAGGAAATAAAGCTCTTTAAGAGGCTGAATTAATCTTTTTCGTGTGTGTGTGTGTGTGTGTGTGTGTGTGTGTGTGTGTGTGTATATATATATATATAGAGAGAGAGAGAGAGAGAGAGAGAGCTATACTAACTATACTATCCCATTAAACCAGGAAACTCACGAATTATACAGTTTCTGTGGCTGGCTGACCTCAAGTCTGCATTTCACCAGGTTTAATCAGCCACAGAACCTGTGTAACCCATGAGCGTATAAAGAGGAGAAGAAATAAGAGTTGTCTCTTTTGCTGGCGCACTAGAAATGTATTATTCAATACCAGCGTATATAAAACTGTAAGGCGGGCCCGCAAGGTGACATTCACAGGGAATAGGTAATGACTTCCACTCGACTTGTTCACACCCGCTGGGCATGTTGGAAAGAGGTTGAGTGGACAGTGAGCGTGGCTGTGTCCTGTGGCACCACAGCCGGACTGCTGAGAACGGAACCTGGAGGGTACATAACTTTTTTGTTTTCATTTCATCTCATGACACTCCACCCAAAGCTACTCTTCTGGTTATCCTATCAACTAGGACAACAATGAAGGTGACTCCATAACATTTCTTCCATTGTTTTTCCATGTCACAGAAACATTGCATGTATGTTACAGGTGACCATCCTAATCATCTCTCCTTCACTTCACAGTAATGTCATTGTTAGTGATACATTATTTGGATCAAGCATCAAAAGGAAACTTAGGTATAAGAGCCTGGCCGGCATATCACTAATTGCATGACGACCTTGTGCCTGCGCTGTACTGTATGTAGACGGAGCATTTGGTTTTGCTAATGACTTACATAGACTCCATAAGAGGGCATGCCGACATAGCATATTGTTGAATGTTAACATGTATGATCTTACACTCCATCTATAAATGTTCTGTTGTGAGACTTCCAATATGCTCAGAATATTGCTACTGTGACAGATGATTTAGTATATACTAGCTGGAGTACCCGGCGTTACCCCGGATTTTAAGAATGTCTGTTTACAAAAATAAATGTAAATATTAAACATACAGTATAAATAACATTGTAGATAGCTGAATACCCGTGCTTTGGTATGGGATGAGGATGGTAAATTAGAATGATAGCTTCTTAATTTACGTTGATTGGAGATCTTGTATATAGGCATATCTTGCTTCCCTGATGCACTTTGTGTAGTGGCCACACCCCTTTTTGATCCCACAAGGGACCCTGCTCTTCCCACTATACAACTCTCAGTCTGTGGCTTCCTGCTGCCTCCATTCCCCTCCACACATCATGTCACTGGCCCTGTCACATGCAGCCCTGTCATCACTGAGATATCATGCATGTCCTGATATAGTGTGTGCTGCTGCTGGCCCACCCCTAGGGGTGCTAGTGGTGTGTTACCCCCACAGAGTTTGTTCCCAGAGTGTAAGTCATATGTGTACCAAGTTTGGCGTAATTTGCTCCAGGCCTTCCACAGTTATGCTGCCTGCTGACATACTCTGTGCTGCTGCCTCACCCCTAGGGGTGCTAGGGGTTTCTGACCCCCACAGTGTTTGTTTCCAAAGTTAAAGTCATATGTGTACTAAGTTTGTTGTAAACTGCTGCAGGCATTCCAGAGTTATGCTGTCTACTGAAATACTCAGTGCTGTTGCCTCACCCCTATGGGTGCTAGGGGTGTCTTCTTCCCACAGTGTTTGTTCACAGATTGTAAGGCATATGTGTACCAAGTTTTGAGTACATTGCGCCAGCAATTCCGGAGTTATGCTGTCTCCTGATATACTCTGTGCTGCTCTCTGCCCCCCTAGGGGTGGTAGGGATTTCTAATTGTTTTAGTTGGACGGATTTTTGCTTTTATATAGTAGATACACTTAGTGGTTTATTCAATTAAAGTCGGATCCATTCTGACATGTATTTGTCGGAATGGATCTGACAACCCCTATTCAATCCCATCTAAAATTTTACTTTTTCAAGTCGAATTTAGATGGGACCCAGAGGAGGAGAGGGGGGGGGGGAGGGGGGGCAAGCCGCGGGAGGACAGCCGGCAGCATCCAGAGGAGATCAGCGCCACGGAGTAGCGCTGCAGCAGGATGTCACTCAGCCGCCCGACATCACGGCAGCTTCCACCCGGCTCCAGCAGCGTGCTGGAGCCAGGTGGAAGCTGCCAAGAGGTTGGGTGGGTGAGTGACATCCAGCTGCAGCGCTACTGTAGCCATGATCTCCTCTGGATGCCGCCGGCTGTCCCCCCGCGGCTCGCCCCCCTTCGCCTCCTCTGGGTCCATCTCATTACGACGTCATTTTGATGTCGGATTGAGATGGTCGAAAACGTGGCCAAAACCTGTCGGATTTGGCCCTGTTTTCGACATCAACACGTGGATAGGCAGCTATTCCGCCGATCCACGTGCTTTTCGACAAGTTGAATGCCTTGACTTGTCGAAAAGCTTTGAATAGGTCGAATCAGGATTCGACCTTAAAAAGTCGAAAACTGCCGTCTTTTCGACAGACGGCAGTTTTCGACTGCAATTGAATATACCCCTTAGAGTTTACTTTGATATGTGACTGTCATACTTGGCAACATTTTATAACCAGTTCCAGGGTTGCTTGGTGGCTGAGCCCAGTGCATGGTGGAATGTCATGTGCGGATCTGTCTAGGAGGACCTTGGTGCACTACAACTCCCATCGTGTCATGTTTACTGGACTTCATTATAATGTGATGATTTGTTTTTAATTCATGTTAATTACTCATGTTCCATACATTTTCATTTATACCACTTAATGTGCACATAACACAGTGTTTATAGGGCGTAATTCAGACCTGATCACTTGCTAGCATTTTTTGCAGCGCTGCCATCAGGTCAGAACTGCGCATGCGTATGCACCGCAATGTGCAGGCACGTCGCACAGGTACAAAGCGGTTCGTTGCTCTGCAATGGGTTTGTGCAAAGAATCCAATCGCATGTGCGATCGCAAGGAGATTGACAGGAAGAAGGCATTTGTGGATGTCAACTGACCGTTTTCTGGGAGTGGTTGGAAAAACGGAGGCATTCCCAAGCGTTTGCAGGGCGGGTGTCTGACGTGAATTCCGGTCCCGGACAGGTTGAAGTGATCGCAGCGGCTGAGTAAGTCCTGGGCTATTCAGAAACTGCGCAAAATCTTTTTGTACCGCTCGGCTGCACATGCGATCGCACACTTGACAGCTAAAATACACTCCCCGGTGGGCGGTGACTATGTGAACGGAGGACTGCAAAAAACAGCTAGCGAGTGATCAGGTCTGAATTAGCCCCACAGATCCTCCAGAAACCCCATGGGGCTGTTTTACTGGTCCATGTCAGGTTTGGCCATCCAAGTGTGAGGTCAAATTGATCAATAATCCTGGGCCGCAGCTCCAGAGGCGGGATGGGCCTGCGTGTGGCCAGCTGTACAGTGGAGACATTGGATAACAGCCAATGTCCTCTCATGCTTTACAGTGTTTAGTTGCAAAATTGGTGGTGGTGGTGTTTGCTAGGCTAAAGCATTGGGGCTCGTTATAAATACTGGAGTCTATTTACTAAGCCTTGGAGAGAGATAAAGTGGATGGAGATAAGTACCAGCCAATCAACTGCTGGGTTTGAAAAATGACAGGAGCTGATTGGCTGGTACTTTATCTTCATCCACTTTATCTCTCTCCAAGGCTTAGTACATATATCCCATTGTATGCACTGGATGTGGGGGTGATGAAATGGTTAAAAAAATAGATACTTTTTTTGCTGGTGAGCTAAAACAGGGGAAGGGGCCATGATGATGGGATTCCGCAGAAATAGCGTCATCAGCTCGTCTGGACTTGGTCACTTCACACGGGAAGTGGGCATCAGTGTGTAGAACTGAGGTGTTACTGAAGATATGCCTACACCTTGGTGCCTGCTATTCTGGAGTCTCCAAGACATTGCCGGGAGAATAGGCAAGTACCATATGCTCTATCATGCGTTGGGATTGTGTAACCGGCGTTTGGGACCCCAGCGGTCAGCATCCTGATGCCGGGATTCTGGCCGCCAGATTGCCGGTGGGGGTACGGGTGCAACAGAGCCCCATGCGGGGCTCGCCAAGGGCGTAGCTACCATAGGTGCAGGGAGTGCAGCTGCTATGGGCCCCAGAGCTGAGAGGGGCCACCTTCCCTGTCATAGTTACATGTGTTATATACAGGGTGTAGCTACCATAGGTGCAGCTGCTTTGGGACCCACAGCTGAGAGGGGCCACCTTCCTTGTCACAGTTACATGTGTTATATACAAGGGTGTAACTACCATAGGTGCAGGGAGTGCAGCAGCTATGCAGAGCTGAGAGGGGCCACCTTCCCTGTCACAATTACATGTGTTCTACACAAGGGTGTAGCTACCATAGGTGCAGGGAGTGCAGCCTGTATGTCGTGTGTGCTCCCTCCCTGTACTGTGCTGTATGTAGTGTGTGCTTCCTCCCTGTACTGTGCTGTATGTAGTGTGTGTGCTTCCTCCCTGTACTGTGCTGTATGTAGTGTGTGCTCCCTCCCTGTACCGTGCTGTATGTAGTGTGTGCTCCCCCTCCCTGTACTGTGCTGTATGTAGTGTGTGCTCCATCCCTGTACTGTGCTGTATGTTGTGTGTGCTCCCTCTCCCTGTACTGTGCTGTGTGTAGTGTGTGTTCCCTCCCTGTACTGTGCTGTATGTAGTGTGTGCTCCCTCTCTGTTCTGTGCTGTATGTAGTGTGTGCTTCCCCTCCCTGTACTCTGCTGTATGTAGTGTGTGCTCCCCCTCCCTGTACTGTGCTGTATGTAGTGTGTGCTTCCTCCCTGTACTGTGCTGTATGTAGTGTGTGCTCCATCCCTGTACTGTGCTGTATGTTGTGTGTGCTCCCCCTCCCTGTACTGTGCTGTATGTAGTGTGTGCTTCCTCCCTGTACTGTGCTGTATGCAGTGTGTGCTCCCCCTCCCTGTACTGTGCTGTATGTAGTGTGTGGTTCCTCCTTGTACTGTGCTGTATGTAGTGTGTGCTCCCCCTCCCTGTACTGTGCTGTATGTAGTGTGTGCTCCCTCCCTGTACTGTGCTGTATGTAGTGTGTGCTCCCCCTCCCTGTACTGTGCTGTATGTAGTGTGTGCTCCCTCCCTGTACTGTGCTGTATGTAGTGTGTGCTTCCTCCCTGTACTGTGCTGTATGCATACCCTCCAACATGACCCGCCCCACTAGGTACAAAATGCTCTGTTTCTGGACTTCCCTCTTAATTTATTATTGCCATCACCTGTGAAGAAACAGCTTTCTTATCATTTAACTAGTTCAACTCAGGTGATGGAAATCATAAATTAAGAGGCAAGTCCAGGAACAGAGCATTTTGTACCTAGTGGGGCGGGTCATGTTGGAGGGTCTGCTGTATGTAGTGTGTGCTTCCTCCCTGTACTGTGCTGTATGTAGTGTGTGCTCCATCCCTGTACTGTGCTGTATGTAGTGTGTGCTCCCCCTCCCTGTACTGTGCTGTATGTAGTGTGTGCTCCCTCCCTGTACTGTGCTGTATGTAGTGTGTGCTCCCCCTCCCTGTACTGTGCTGTATGTAGTGTGTGCTCCATCCATGTACTATGCTGTATGTAGTGTGTGCTCCATCCCTGTACTATGCTGTATGTAGTGTGTGCTCCCTCCCTGTACTGTGCTGTATGTAGTGTGTGCTCCCTCCCTGTACTGTGCTGTATGTAGTGTGTGCTTCCTCCCTGTACTGTACTGTATGTAGTAGTGATGTGCACCGGAAATTTTTCGGGTTTTGTGTTTTGGTTTTGGATTCGGTTCCGCGGCCGTGTCTTGGATTCGTACGCGTTTTGGCAAAACCTCCCTGAAATTTTTTTTGGCGGATTCAGGTGTGTTTTGGATTCGTTGTTTTTTTACAAAAAACCCTCAAAAACAGCTTAAATCATAGAATTTGGGGGTCATTTTGATCCCATAGTATTATTAACCTCAATAACCATAATTTCCACTCATTTCCAGTCTATTCTGAACACCTCACACCTCACAATATTATTTTTAGTCCTAAAATTTGCACCGAGGTCGCTGGATGACTAAGCTAAGCGACCCAAGTGGCCGACACAAACACCTGGCCCATCTAGGAGTGGCACTACAGTGTCAGACAGGATGGCACTTCAAACAAATAGTCCCCAAACAGCACATGATGCAAAGAAAAAAAGAGGCGCACCAAGGTCGCTGTGTGACTAAGCTAAGCGACCCAAGTGGCCGACACAAACACCTGACCCATCTAGGAGTGGCACTGCAGTGTCAGGCAGCATGGCACTTCAAAAAAATAGTCCCCAAACAGCACATGATGCAAAGAAAAAAAGAGGCGCAATGAGGTAGCTGTGTGACTAAGCTAAGCGACACAAGTGGCCGACACAAACACCTGGCCCATCTAGGAGTGGCACTGCCGTGTCAGACAGGATGGCACTTCAAAAAAATAGTCCCCAAACAGCACATGATGCAAAGAAAAAAAGAGGCGCAATGAGGTAGCTGTGTGACTAAGCTAAGCGACCCAAGTGGCCGACACAAACACCTGGCCCATCTAGGAGTGGCACTGCAGTGTCAGGCAGGATGGCACTTCAAAAAAATAGTCCCCAAACAGCACATGATGCAAAGAAAAAAAGAGGCGCAATGAGGTAGCTGTGTGACTAAGCTAAGCGACCCAAGTGGCCGACACAAACACCTGGCCCATCTAGGAGTGGCACTGCAGTGTCAGGCAGGATGGCACTTCAAAAAAATAGTCCCCAAACAGCACATGATGCAAAGAAAAAAAGAGGCGCAATGAGGTAGCTGTGTGACTAAGCTAAGCGACCCAAGTGGCCGACACAAAGACCCAAGTGGCCAACACAAACACCTGGCCCATCTAGGAGTGGCACTGCAGTGTCAGACAGGATGGCACTTCAAAAAAATAGTCCCCAAACAGCACATGATGCAAAGAAAAAAAGAGGCGCAATGAGGTAGCTGTGTGACTAAGCTAAGCGACCCAAGTGGCCGACACAAAGACCTGGCCCATCTTGGAGTGGCACTGCAATGTCACACAGATGGCACTTCAAAAAAATAGTCCCCAAACAGCACATGATGCAAAGAAAAAAAGAGGCGCACCAAGGTCGCTGTGTGACTAAGCTAAGCGACACAAGTGGCCGACACAAACACCTGGCCCATCTAGGAGTGGAACTGCAGTTTTCTAGTGAGAGGATGAGTGCTTCCATCCTCATGTGAAGCTGAACCACTAGCCATGAACATAGGCCAGGGCCTCAGCCGTTCCTTGCCACTCCGTGTCGTAAATGGCATATTGGCAAGTTTACGCTTCTCCTCAGACGCTTTTAATTTTGATTTTTGGGTCATTTTACTGAACTTTTGTTTTTTGGATTTTACATGCTCTCTACTATGACATTGGGCATCGGCCTTGGCAGATGACGTTGATGGCATTTCATCGTCTCGGCCATGACTAGTGGCAGCAGCTTCAGCACGAGGTGGAAGTGGATCTTGATCTTTCCCTATTTTACCCTCCACATTTTTGTTCTCCATTTTTTAATGTGTTGAATTATATGCCAGTATCAATAGCAATGGCCTACTACTGTATATACTGCGCACAACTGAAATGCACCACAGGTATGGATGGATAGTATACTTGATGACACAGAGGTAGGTAGAGCAGTGGCCTTCCGTACCGTACTGCTATATATACTGGTGGTCACTGTCAGCAAACTGCAAAACTAAAATGCACCACAGGTATAGAATCTAGATGGATAGTATACTTGACGACACAGAGGTAGGTAGAGCAGTGGCCTTCCGTACCGTACTGCTATATATACTGGTGGTCACTGTCAGCAAACTGCAAAACTAAAATGCACCACAGGTATAGAATCTAGATGGATAGTATACTTGACGACACAGAGGTAGGTAGAGCAGTGGCCTTCCGTACCGTACTGCTATATATACTGGTGGTCACTGGTCAGCAAAACTCTGCACTGTACTCCTCCTATATAATATACTGGTGGTCCCCAGTCCCCACAATAAAGCAGTGTGAGCACAGATATATGCAGCACACTGAGCACAGATATGGAGTGTTTTTCAGGCAGACAACGTATACTGGTGGTCACTGGTCAGCAAAACTCTGCACTGTACTCCTCCTATATATATACTGGTGGTCCCCAGTCCCCACAATAAAGCAGTGTGAGCACAGATATATGCAGCACACTGAGCACAGATATGGAGTGTTTTTCAGGCAGACAACGTATACTGGTGGTCACTGGTCAGCAAAACTCTGCACTGTACTCCTCCTATATAATATACTGGTGGTCCCCAGTCCCCACAATAAAGCAGTGTGAGCACAGATATATGCAGCACACTGAGCACAGATATGGAGTGTTTTTCAGGCAGACAACGTATACTAATGGTCACTGGTCAGCAAAACTCTGCACTGTACTCCTCCTATATAATACAGCTGCTCCCCAGTCCCCACAATTAAGCAGTGTGAGCACAGATATATGCAGCACACTGAGCACAGATATGGAGTGTTTTTCAGGCAGACAACGTATACTGGTGGTCACTGGTCAGCAAAACTCTGCACTGTACTCCTCCTATATAATACAGCTGCTCCCCAGTCCCCACAATTAAGCAGTGTGAGCACAGATATATGCAGCACACTGAGCACAGATATGGAGTGTTTTTCAGGTAGACAACGTATACTGGTGGTCACTGGTCAGCAAAACTCTGCACTGTACTCCTCCTATATAATACAGCTGCTCCCCAGTCCCCACAATTAAGCAGTGTGAGCACAGATATTTGCAGCACACTGAGCACAGATATGGATTGTTTTTCAGGCAGACAACGTGTACTGGTGGTCACTGGTCAGCAAAACTCTGCACTGTACTCCTCCTATATAATACAGCTGCTCCCCAGTCCCCACAATTAAGCAGTGTGAGCACAGATATATGCAGCACACTGAGCACAGATATGGAGTGTTTTTCAGGCAGACAACGTATACTAATGGTCACTGGTCAGCAAAACTCTGCACTGTACTCCTCCTATATAATACAGCTGCTCCCCAGTCCCCACAATTAAGCAGTGTGAGCACAGATATATGCAGCACACTGAGCACAGATATGGAGTGTTTTTCAGGCAGACAACGTATACTGGTGGTCACTGGTCAGCAAAACTCTGCACTGTACTCCTCCTATATAATACAGCTGCTCCCCAGTCCCCACAATTAAGCAGTGTAAGCACAGATATATGCAGCACACTGAGCACAGATATGGAGTGTTTTTCAGGCAGACAACGTATACTGGTGGTCACTGGTCAGCAAAACTCTGCACTGTACTCCTCCTATTTAATACAGCTGCTCCCCAGTCCCCACAATTAAGCAGTGTGAGCACAGATATATGCAGCACACTGAGCACAGATATGGAGTGTTTTTCAGGCAGACAACGTATACTGGTGGTCACTGGTCAGCAAAACTCTGCACTGTACTCCTCCGATATAATACAGCTGCTCCCCAGTCCCCACAATTAAGCAGTGTGAGCACAGATATATGCAGCACACTGAGCACAGATATGGAGTGTTTTTCAGGCAGACAACATATACTGGTGGTCACTGGTCAGCAAAACTCTGCACTGTACTCCTCCTATATAATACAGCTGCTCCCCAGTCCCCACAATTAAGCAATAAGCAGCACAAATATTATTAATAAACGGAGAGGACGCCAGCCACGTCCTCTCCCTAACATTTCCAATGCACGAGTGAAAATGGCGGCGACGCGCAGCTGCTTATATAGAATCCGAATCTTGCGAGAATCCGACAGCGGGATGATGACGTTCGGGCGCGCTGGGATTAACTGAGCCATACGGGAGAATCCGAGTATGCCTCGGACCCGTGTAAAATGGGTGAAGTTCGGGGGGGTTCGGTTTCCGAGGAACCGAACCCGCTCATCACTAGTATGTAGTGTGTGCTTCCTCCCTGTACTGTGCTGTATGTAGTATGTGCTCCATCCCTGTACTGTGCTGTATGTAGTGTGTGCTCCCCCTCCCTGTACTGTGCTGTATGTAGTGTGTGCTCCCCCTCCCTGTACTTTGAAACATATTAGGTTAAAAAAAAGGGGTTCATAGAATGAATAATCAATAGAATCAGAAGTAGATTAAAGGCATGACTACAGTGTCAGTAGGCACTGAAAGTGGGCATATCAGTCCTTGTATATTCAGACATACAGATGTACATCAGGGAAGGGCATTGTAGCAGCATATGCATAAAGTCACAGGTAAACATTAGCCTGACATATAGCAAAGGAGGCCCCAACTGTATCTGTCTCAGAATCAGGACCTCTGAGCAGTGACCCCTCCCACTCAACAGACTCCTCTCCCATTAGGGCTGCTTCCATAAATTTCCTGGGCTGGTGTTCGATCCCAATCCGCCCCTGCTAGTGTATGTGTCTCGAGACTACCTGAGGGCGGCTGTGTCACAGTCCTGATGCCAGTCCTTATGGTAGCACTTTATTATTATGGGGACCCAGGGTGGGGGCTGTCTGTTCTGGTGCATATTATTGGGGGAGGGGAAGGGGAGTTGGACAATATTATTACTTTGGCAGTGGGGGCTGTCTGGTGCATATATATAGAACAAAAGACAGCAGCACTCTGAGATTTGTAAAAACAATTGACTATTGTTTAAAGTTCACAATAGAAACCAACGTTTCGAGAACCGTAGCCCCTTTGTCAAGGTGTTTACCTTGGCAAAGGGGCTATGGGCCCGAAACTTTGTTTTTTCTATGTGACACTTTAAACAAGAAAACATTTTTTTCACAAAGCCCGAAGTGCCGCTGTTTTTTGTTCTTTATGCATCAGTATCTTTGCAGATATATATATATATATATATATATATACATACATACATATACACATATACACACACACACACTTTATTTTGACCTCATGGACATGCAAGGGAAAGAGGCACACGTCACACACACAAACAGCAGGCACAGTCAGGGCCGGTGATGACATGATATAGTGCTATGGATTATTTGAAGAAGGGGGGGCACAAATTGGTGTCATACTTAGGGCCCCACGAGGTGTAAATCCGCCTCTGGTCTGAAACAATATTATCATGGGGGAGCATAGGGAGATCTGAATGGGGCATATTACTATAAGAATTCTGAAGCATATAAATGGGGGTGGGGGGTTGTCTGGGGGAATGGGGGGTCTGGGAGCATAGCATTACTGGGGGGCTGGTGTGTGTTTGATGCATATTATTATGATGGTGGGGTGTGGAACATAATATACCTGAAGGCAGTGGTGCAAGTAGAAGAAATGTCTTATAGGTAATGTGTGCGTGTGCCAAAAAATGGGTGTGACCAAATGCAACATGGGGCATGGCCAATGAAAATGGGGGTGTGATACACATATGGGGGAAGGGCAAATACACATATGTCCCCAATAGTGCCAGATACACGTTGCCCCCACAGTGCCAGATACAAAAATGCCCCCAGTGTGCCAGATATACATTGCCTCACAGTGCCAGATACACATTGCCCCACAGTGCCAGATACACAAATGCCCCCAGAGTGCCAGATATACATTGCCTCACAGTGCCAGATACAAAAATGCCCCCAGTGTGCCAGATATACATTGCCCCACAGTGCCAGATACACATTGCCCCACAGTGCCATATACACAAATGCCCCCAGAGTGCCAGATATACATTGCCTCACAGTACCAGATATACACTGCCCCCCAGTGCCAGATACAGAAATGCCCCTACAGTGCCAGATATGCTCCCAGTGCCAGGTACACATGTACCCCCAGTGCCAGATATGCCCTCAGTGTCAGATATGCCCCCCAGTGCAGATAAACATGTCCCCGGCAGTGCCAGATATGGCCACAGTGCCAGATACACATGTCTCCTCAGTGCAGATAAACATGTCCCCGGCAGTGCCAGATATGCCCCCAGTGCCAGGTACACATGTCTCCTCAGTGCCAGATATGCCCACAGTGCCAGATATGCTCCCAGTGCCAGATACACATGCCCCCTCAGTGCCAGATATGCCCCCAGTGCCAGATACACATGCCCCCCAGTGCCAGATACACATGTCACCCCAGTGCCAGATATGCCCTCAATGTCAGATATGCCCCCAGTGCCAGATATGCCCGTAGTGCCAGATACACATGTCCCCCAGTGCCAGATATGCCCCCAGTGCCAGGTACACATGTCCCCCCAGTGCCAGATTTGCCCACAGTGCCAAATATGCTCCCAGTGCCAGGTACACATGTTCCCCCCAGTGCCAGATATGCCCCCAGTGCCAGATACACATGTCCCCCCAGTGCCAGATATGTCCCCAGTGCCAGATACACATGCCCCCCCAGTGCCAGATACACATGTCCCCCCAGTGCCAGATATGCCCTCAGTGCCAGATACACATGTCCCCTGCAGTGCCAGATATGCCCGCAGTGCCAGATACACATGTCCCCCCAGTGCCAGATATGCCCCCAGTGCCAGATACACATATCCCCCCTGTGCCAGATATGCCCCCAGTATCAGGTATACATGCACCCCCCCCCCCCGCGCTGCTCACCGCTGCTGCTGCTGCTGTTGTGTGTGTGTGTGTGTGTGTGTGTGTGTGTGCGTGTGTGTGTTTGTGTGAGGGGAGGAGAGCGCAGCCTGCATCTCTCCTTCCCCTCTGTCTCTGGCGGGTGCGGGTGTCTTCGTTCAATTCAGCACCGATCCGTGAGCCAATCAAAGCTTGCGGTCCGGCAGCCTTGGCGGCGCTGAATTGAACGAAGACACTGAGGGGCAGGAGAGGCGCAGGCTGCGCTCTGCTCCCCTCGCATCAGCGGCAGTCAGAGGCGGTCAGCGGTGGAGGGAGGGAGAGACGGAGCGGTGGGAGGGAGGGACTGAGCTAAATTCTTAAGGGTACGCCGTACCCACCCGTACCCGCACACTTACACCGCCGCCTGAAGGCGACATTTTGACACATAATTACAGATTTTTAGCTGAATATGAGCGACAAAGTTGGTGGTGGGGAAGGGGTGCGGGGTGGGGTGGGGGGTGGAGGCCACTTCTTTATTAGTCTAGGGCTGCTGGAACCCTTAATCAGGCCCTGGGCATGGGAGTGTCGTGGCCATGTCAGTGAAAGTGGTTACATGCACAGGTGCTCAACTGTACACATAGGAAGCCGTACTTGGATGGAGAAACTGCATCTGCCATAGGACTGATACAAGTATCGATGGTAGGACCAATGGTGCTTCTAAAGATACACCAATCTGTATTTCAGTCTGGAAATTACTTTATTTTGGCAGTTATGTTATACATTATTAGTTTTAATAGTTATCTGAAATAAACTTAAAAGTCCTCAAAATAAATATGTGTCACTTTGGATTATACAGGACAATGAAAAACTAGCATTATTGAGTACTAAAACAACAGGAATAAACACAATCATCCAGTGACATTTGTAGTTTTCGGGACACATATGGCATATGAACTTCATTACTTTTCTATTGTAATTGAAACCTCTTCTACCTGCATTTAATTTCCCAAGGGCAGGCTTGTCTCCACCAGCAGGAAGGTCACATGACAGCCAGCTTGCTGGGAAGAAGAAGCACCTGTGCCCCACTCACCTAATGCTACATGATTATGAGTTTGTACTTCAGCTGAATTTATCACTGACATAATGCAGAGAGGTGGGAGATCCTTGAGATGGTCTACAGACATGCAGACATCATTGTCACTAAAGAGAGAGGTAGAGAGCAATTCACAAGCTGCATATCATGGTAAGCAAAAAATGGGAGTGGGAGTGCATACTCCTACATAGATGTGCAAGAATATTGTGATCATTTTCCGTTGTACTAGACACTGACATGTATATACTTTAGGTTGCACATTACAAATAACTGTTTATGAATCTCGAATTACTCTTGTTCAACCAGTTCCACAACAGGAATGTCCATTGCAGTCTATTGACACAAAGGAATGCACTATTGTACCTTTATGAAAATTTGTTTAGGTTTAAAAAAAATTATAATTTTTAAACTGTCTGGAAATTACTAATACAAAAAAATAAAACTGTGTGTAGGTGCTGTTCACTTGCAGTATACTGTTCTTAAATCCTTCAATATTCGTGAGTGTTAAACACACCCTCTTAATTAAGAACTTACATTAGGGTTCTCACCCGCATGCCAAACAAGGTATCTTTAACCCTCAATATAGTTTCTTCAATATATAATGTTCATCTTTTATGAAGTTATCCCGTTTTATTATATATTGAAGAATTAATATCGGGGTTAAAGATACCCTGTTTGGCCTGCGGGTGAGAACCCCTAATGTAAGTCATACTTGCCTACCTGACCCTCTCCATGAGGGAGAAAATGCTCTGTTCCTGGACTTTCCTGGTAATGTATGATTGCCATCACCTGTGGTGAGCTAGTTAATTGATAAGAAAGGTGTTTCACCACAGGTGATGGCAATCATACATTACCAGGAGAGTCCAGGAACAGAGCATTTTCTCCCTCATGGAGAGGGTCAAGCAGGCAAGTATGATGTAAGTTCTTAATTAAGCGGGTGTGTTTCCCGGTGTACCACTCACGAATATTGAAGGCTTTAAGAACAGTATACTGCAAGTGAACAGCGCCTACACACAGTTTTCTTTTTTTGTATTAGTGTCCTGTGGAGATTTATAGATGTTCTCCTTTAAACTGTGTGGCTGCAGTTTACTGGTCAGCGTAGAAACCACATTTTGATTCTTGTGCATGTCTGGAAATTACTACTTTTAACCAACGGTTTTAGGACTAGTATTAAGGTACAGAACACACAAATATCACCGCCCACCTTACTGGGCATCATTCTCCTTCAGGTATCTGAAGTGCTGTTTCCTGACAGCCTCCTATTAATCGAGAGAAAAATGTTGTTTGTCTTATATCTGTAGTGATATTTAGTGTAACTGACACTACGCTGTGGTACACATAAGACCTCGGCATTTCCAGGCTCCTCTCAGAGGGTGGCAACAGAAAATGCTGGAGGACAGACAGTTAGAGTGTGGCACAAAATGACACAAATATAAATGTACTGTACCTGCAATGTATTTTTGGTGTTCTTTGCCAGCTTTTTTAGAATCAGGATTTATTAAGTGCAAACTGTGAAAATATAATTTACGTACAACGGCAAAATGCAAAACTATCTGCAAGTGTAACATAATAGTTCTGTAATTACTAATTAATGACTGCGTATTAAAGCCACACAAAGCTAGCTTCCAGGTGTTGTCCATTGTTTGCCTGCCATTGACACAGTTGAAAAGCAAAAAGACCTATAAAATATTAATATTTATGCAATAACAATATTTTAATATAGCACAGGATTGGCAGACAGTATTTAATCATTAACAACAGACCCTTCCCTAATGAAGTAGCTGCAGTCTGTATTCCCTACCATACAGACTATGGGGTATATTCAATTAGGGTCGAAAACTGCCGTCTGTCGAAAAGACGTCAGTTTTCGACTTTTTAAGGTCGAATAGTGATTCGACCTATTCAGTCCCATCAGTTTTTATTCGACAAGTCGTGGAATTCGACTTGTCGAATAGTACGTGAATCGGCGGTATAGCTGCCGATTCACGTACTTTTGAGTGAAACGGGGCCAAATTCGACAGGATTTGGCCCCGTTCATGACCATCTCAGTCCGACATAAAAAAATGTCGGACTGAGATGTGGGACCCAGAGGAGGAGAGGGGGAAAGCCGTAGGACATACAGGGGAAAGCAGCACTGCAGCAGGATGTCTCACAGCTGCGCCGCTCACGGCAGCGTCCACCCGGCTCCAGCAAGTAAGGTCACGCTTGCTGGAGCCGGGTCGACACTGCCGTGAGGTCGGGCGGCTGTGAGACGTCCTTCTGCAACGCTACTGTAACGCTGCTGTCCTCCGTCTGCCCGCGGCTGTCCCCGCTGGTCTCCCAGCGGCTCCCCACCCCACCCCCTCTCCTCCTCTGGGTCCCTCATCTCAATTTGACTTTTTAAAAGTCGAATTGAGATGAGATTGAATAGGGGTTGTCGGATCCATTCCGACAAATGCATGTCGGAATGGATCCGACCCTAATTGAATATACCCCTTTATAGATAGGCTTACCATATCCCTTTAAGCCAGGGCACCCATGAATTACACAGGTTCAGGGCCGTTTCTAGCCAATTTGGCTCCTAGTGCGAGATTTAAAAATGCGCCCCCCCCCCCCCATTGACAGAACCAAAAATGTGCCCCCCTAGATATAAAAAGTAAAAGGTATGCCCCCCCCCCCCCCCCCGACAAAGGGGGCGTGGCCTCAATAAAACGGGTGTGGTATCTGTAAAATGGGCGTGGCCTCGTCTGAAAAGACTACCTTACACCCCAGTTTTTGACCTTGCACCGACAGATCACGGTGAGCACAGGAAAGAAATACAAAATATATTTTATGCCATACACCGCAATGCCCTTGATACATTAAAACTAGAGATGAGCGGGTTCAGTTCCTCGGAAACCGAACCCCCCCCCGAACTTCACCCATTTTACACGGGTCCGAGGCATACTCGGATTCTCCCGTATGGCTCGGTTAACCTGAGCGCGCCCGAACGTCATCACCCCGCTGTTGGATTCTCGCGAGATTCGGATTCTACATAAGGAGCCGCGCGTCGCCGCCATTTTTCACTCATGCATTGGAAATGATAGTGAGAGGACGTGGCTGGCGTCCTCTCACTTTGTTTCAGGGGGCTGCATATCTTTATTCTGGGAACCAGCAGTATTATAGGAGGAGTACAGTGCAGAGTTTTGCTGACCAGTGACCACCAGTGTACGTTGTCTGCCTGAAAAACGCTCCATATCTGTGCTCAGTGTGCTGCATATATCTGTGCTCACACTGCTTTATTGTGGGTACTGGGGACCACCAGTATATTATATAGGAGGAGTACAGTGCAGAGTTTTGCTGACCAGTGACCACCAGTATTATACGTTGTCTGCCTGAAAAACGCTCCATATCTGTGCTCCATGTGCTGCATATATCTGTGCTCACACTGCTTTATTGTGGGTACTGGGGACCACCAGTATATTATATAGGAGGAGTACAGTGCAGAGTTTTGCTGACCAGTGACCACCAGTATTATACGTTGTCTGCCTGAAAAACGCTCCATATCTGTGCTCAGTGTGCTGCATATATCTGTGCTCACACTGCTTTATTGTGGGTACTGGGGACCAGCAGTATATTATATAGGAGGAGTACAGTGCAGAGTTTTGCTGACCAGTGACCACCAGTATACGTTGTCTGCCTGAAAAACACTCCATATCTGTGCTCAGTGTGCTGCATATATCTGTGCTCACACTGCTTTATTGTGGGGACTGGGGACCAGCAGTATATTATATAGGAGGAGTACAGTGCAGAGTTTTGCTGACCAGTGACCACCAGTATTATACGTTCTCTGCCTGAAAAACGCTCCGTATCTGTGCTGCATTGTAGTATATAGTAGGAGTACAGTGCATAATTTTGCTGACCACCAGTATATAATATATAGGAGTACGGTACAGAAGGCCACTGCTCTACCTACCTCTGTGTTGTCAAGTATACTATCCATCCATACCTGTGGTGCATTTAAGTTTTGCACAGTTTGCTGACCACCAGTATATAATATATAGCAGTACGGTACAGTAGGCCACTGCTCTACCTACCTCTGTGTTGTCAAGTATACTATCCATCCATACTTGTGGTGCATTTCAGTTGTGCGCAGTATATATAGTAGTAGGCCATTGCTATTGATACTGGCATATAATTCCACACATTAAAAAATGGAGAACAAAAATGTGGAGGGTAAAATAGGGAAAGATCAAGATCCACTTCCACCTCGTGCTGAAGCTGCTGCCACTAGTCATGGCCGAGACGATGAAATGCCATCAACGTCATCTGCCAAGGCCGATGCCCAATGTCATAGTAGAGAGCATGTAAAATCCAAAACACAAAAGTTCAGTAAAATGACCCAAAAATCAAAATTAAAAGCATCTGAGGAGAAGCGTAAATTTGCCAATATGCCATTTACGACACTGAGTGGCAAGGAACGGCTGAGGCCCTGGCCTATGTTCATGGCTAGTGTTTCAGCTTCACATGAGGATGGAAGCACTCATCCTCTCGCTAGAAAAATGAAAAGACTTAAGCTGGCAAAAGCACAGCAAAGAACTGTGCGTTCTTCTAAATCACAAATCCCCAAGGAGAGTCCAATTGTGTCGGCTGCGATGCCTGACCTTCCCAACACTGGACGGTAAGAGGTGGCGCCTTCCACCATTTGCACGCCCCCTTCAAGTGCTGGAAGGAGCACCCGCAGTCCAGTTCCTGATAGTCAAATTGAATATGTCACTGTTGAAGTACACCAGGATGAGGATATGGGTGTTGCTGGCACTGAGGAGGAAATTGACAAGGAGGATTCTGATGGTGAGGTGGTTTGTTTAAGTCAGGCACCCGGGGAGACACCTGTTGTCCGTGGGACGAATATGGCCATTGACATGCCTGGTCAAATTACAAAAAAAATCACCTCTTCGGTGTGGAATTATTTTAACACAAATGCGGACAACAGGTGTCAAGCCGTGTGTTGCCTTTGTCAAGCTGTAATAAGTAGGGGTAAGGACGTTAACCACCTCGGAACATCCTCCCTTATACGTCACCTGCAGCGCATTCATCATAAGTCAGTGACAAGTTCAAAAACTTTGGATGACAGTGGAAGCAGTCCACTGACCACTGAATCTCTTCCTCTTGTAACCAAGCTCCTGCAAACCACACCACCAACTCCCTCAGTGTCAATTTCCTCCTTACACAGGAAAGCCAATAGTCCTGCAGGCCATGTCACTGTCAAGTCTGATGAGTCCTCTCCTGCCTGGGATTCCTCCGATGCATCCTTGAGTGTAAAGCCTCCTGCTGCTGGCGCTGCTGTTGTTGCTGCTGGGAGTCGATCGTCATCCCAGAGGGGAAGTCGGAAGACCACTTGTACTACTTCCAGTAAGCAATTGACTGTCCAACAGTCCTTTGCGAGTAAGATGAAATATCACAGCAGTCATCCTGCTGCAAAGCGGATAACTCAGGCCTTGGCAGCCTGGGCGGTGAGAAACGTGTTTCCGTTATCCACCGTTAATTCACAGGCAACTACAGACTTGATTGAGATACTGTGTCCCCGGTACCAAATACCATCTAGGTTCCATTTCTCTAGGCAGGCGATACCGAAAATGTACACAGACCTCAGAAAAAGAGTCACCAGTGTCCTAAAAAATGCAGTTGTACCCAATGTCTACTTAACCACGGACATGTGGACAAGTGGAGCAGGGCAGACTCAGGACTATATGACTGTGACAGCACACTGGGTAGATGTATTGCCTCCCATAGCAAGAACAGCAGCGGCGGCACCAGTAGCAGCATCTCACAAACGCCAACTCGTTTCTAGGCAGGCTACGCTTTGTATCACCGCTTTCCAGAAGAGGCACACAGCTGACAACCTCTTACGGAAACTGAGGAACATCATCGCAGAATGGCTTACCCCAAATGGACTCTCCTGGGGAATTGTGACATCGGACAACGCCAGCAATATTGTGCATGCATTACATCTGGGCAAATTCCAGCACGTCCCATGTTTTGCACATACATTGAATTTGGTGGTGCAGAATTATTTAAAAAACGACAGAGTCGTGCAAGAGATGCTGTCGGTGGCCCGAAGAATTGCGGGCCACTTTCGGCATTCAGCCACCGCGTGCCGAAGACTGGAGCACCAGCAAACACTCCTGAACCTGCCCTGCCATCATCTGAAGCAAGAGGTGGTAACGAGGTGGAATTCAACCCTCTATATGCTTCAGAGGATGGAGGAGCAGCAAAAGGCCATTCAAGCCTATACATCTGCCTACGATATAGGCAAGAGTTGGGTATCTGCACACTCCAATATATATTAACAATACTGTGAATGTATGTGAACCATCATCACATCATCACTTGTTTGGACCCCTTTTCCCTTTTGTATCAGACAATGCTTAATATGGTAAGGGGGTGCTGTCAATTACAGTATATAAGCTATCAGGTTGAGAGGAAAAATAAGAGGAAACTGTATGGTTGACGCACTAGAACAGAGTTTGCTTATCTTAAAACTTAGCCTTTATTAAATATACATTAAATTATTACCCAGACAACAGTGAAACATAGAGTTAAAATCAGACAGACTAACATATAAGTGACACCTATGAGATAGGAAATTGTGAAGAAAAGATTTAAAAAGCGTGTCCGCGTGTATTTGATATGTATAATATTTGTGGGATTATTATATCTATTTAAATATTGCCATTATCTGATCCATTGGCAATATAATTCTTACAATGCAATGGCTGTTACTTTAATATTGTTAACCGGCTACCTATGATGTCTATTTATTCAGCAAAATCTTCTGGGGACAAATCCCAATTTAGGGACTAAAAATATCACCAGATTATATAGACGCAGATTGACTACCAATGAATGAATATAATAATTATATATAGTCAATTAATGCTACTGCATCTCAATATTATGATGCTGGGCCGGAATTAGCTGCAAGATGAATATCTCTATCTCCAAATTGTTCTCCGGGAAGGTAAGTGTTGATTTGCACTCACTGTCTATGTTGGTACACAAATACAAATTTTTCAAGGGTATGTGTAAAAAGGGGGGATGGAAGGGATTTGATTAGGAGATACGGCAATCCCAATTATGGTATGGATTATTAAGGGATGTAGCAGTCCCTATTTCTAATATCCACCACAGAATTTGTAAGGGTATATATAAAGAGAAATAAATGAGATTTTATTTAGGGGATATAGCGATCCCAACTGTGGTATGGATCCTTAGGGGATATAGCAATCCCTATTTCTAATGTCCACCACACATATTTCCAACCTCATGCGGTAATCTGTATTTTATACTATCAGATCCGCTTAGATCACTCCTCTATTAAGATGTGTAGGCTGTAACGTTCTAGGGGACCATACTCCTTTAAGGATATATGTCAATCCCACCTATCATATCTCTTACTCGTATCTCATTAGTATGATATAATCAAATATAGAAAAGGGGGATTTTGTTTAGGGGATATAGCAGTCCCAACTATGGTATGGATCATTAAGGGATATAACAATCCCTATTTATAATATCCACCACATATATTTCCAGCCTCATGCGATAGTCTGTGTTTTGTTATACCAGACTCGCTTTAATCACTTAAATTTATACATCGATCTCGCATATCATATCCCTTACTAATGTTCCTTTAATATGATGTAATATAATAGAATATAATATATAGTAATACTGAACAGAGTAGTGCTGGTAGACTTTATAAGTCCCACATTTATTATACCTTCCCAGTAATGGTAAATAAATTCATCTATTATAACATATGACCACCTTATGGTTTCAGATATTTGCCACGTTATTTACTATAAAGTAGTGCATTACAGTGTGATGTATTATAACTTGTCACTGTCCCTTCATTTCAGGGGATACTTCACTGTAACATTCTAACATTCATACAATGTATCACAAATGTTGCAACTGATATAAATGATAGTAGCTATATCGTCCTATATATAGGATCACCTGTCTCCCATTCAATAGGATTACTCTCATCCACAGAAATCAGCTAATGTCCCTATATACTATCTAGGACCTCAGCTGCTTTGCTTAGAGTATTAGGAGTTCTGTTGCCAGCAGCACGTAGTATCCACATTATCAACTGCTGTCAGCATTTAGAACTTGAAACATTTGTTGCAGACGCTATCAGCAGGTGGCATTAGATACATTTGTTACAGTTAATCATGCTTCATATCTTCTCAATTATAAGCAGTCACATACAGCTTCACTAGTAACAGCCATTTCCCTACAAATAAATATACATTTGATCTTATAACATATATGGACTACACGCGGGCACGCTGTGCCCTACACGTGTGTTTCACTGCACTAACAGGCAGCTTCGTCGATATAGGCCAAGGGGGGGGGGGGGGGGGGGTATGCACCTGACTCAAGCGCAGTGGAGAATGATTTCAACGTTGTGCAAGGTTCTGCAATGGGAAAAGAAAAGAAAACGGCTGCGCTTGGGGTATTGCAAATGGGTGTAAGTTATGGAGAGTTGACAAAGAATCATCTATATAAAATTGTTTATTGTAATGTTAAATACATCAACAGTAAATAAAAATAACCATATTTAAAAGATGTATATAAGTATCTATACTCTGAAAACACCGTTGTATGGACACAAAGTATCAATCTAAACTTGTGTATAATATTCCCCTGATTCAGGGTATGAGGTTGATACTGTTTAAAATTGTAACAGTAATGTAACTAGATAGTTACAATTTAGCTCTCCACAGTTTATTATAACTGAAATGACTGAGGAAATGAAACTTTAAAAAAAAAGAAAGTTATGAAAGCAGCAGAACTTTTCTCCAATAATAGGAGAAGATGAGGGCCCAGCGGTCAAATATACAATGGACAGTATGCAATATTACCTCTCCTAGGGGCTGGTATTACCGAGCGTCCTCGGTAAAGTCCTGTATAGAGCCCACAGTGTGATGCTAAGGAGAGGAATTCAATGTAGGAATGATTATCCAAACTTGCTCCTTAATATGTAGGTCCCGGATGCAGGACAGGTGCCTGTATATTCCCTTGGGCTGCTGAAAATCCTTTTATTGCCATAGATATAGGGAATCACACATCTCCAGGACATCAAACGGAGCAGACGCTGTGGCCGCTAATTGCGGAGGAAATACACAGGTGTAGCGCTAGCCGGAGCCGTTGCTGGCAATAAAATTAAGAGACTGGAGCGCTGTCCCACGGCCAAATGCAGCCGTCAGATGATGCAGGCTGGCGCTGTCCCACGGCCAAATGTAGCCGTCAGATGATACGGGCTGGCGCTGTCCCACAGCCAAATACAGCCGTCAGATGATACAGGCTGGCGCTGTCCCACGGCCAAATATAGCCATCAGATGATGCAGGCTGGTGCCGTGTAAAGACCGCAATAGAGCCACCGTGTAGATAAAGAAATTCTCCGCTGTAAACAAAGTTCCTTAGAGCTGAAGTGCCGATGGGTCGGTGATCAGAGTAGAAAGGGAGGAGCCGAACGCGTTTCGTAACGATTAACGTGACTTTTTCAAAGGAATACCACCTCCACTACGTTAATCCTATATATAGCATTAGTAAACGTACAGCCAGGTGCGGCTAATAAAATCTGACTAAGACAAAGGCAAAAAAGTCAACTCTCCATGATTTAACATTGATAGCTATCAGTATATTAATTTACTAGAGTTTAGGTATACATATAAATACATATGTGCAAATACATTATACCATATGAAAACGAAAAAAGAAGAAAAAAAGAAAAGGGGACAAAAGAATTTTTTCTTTTTTCTTTTTTATATAATTTTATTCTAAATAGATAAAATAAATATTATAAATTCAATATCAGATGAAATGCGATGGCGCAGGAGATAGAGGATAGCATGAGATCCAGTTTTGCATAATTCATAGTAAGGATAATATAAATAATTTGCGACGTGATTGGGAGAAACACGTCAACAAAATAGTATATACATATTTAAGTAATTGATTATATTTATTTATGAATTCTTATTTTATTGCCATTTATTTAATTTATATTTACCTAATATTACCTTAAATATAAGGAGATTATAAACATATTGGTTTAATCAGTACTAGTTAGACTACCTTAATTAACTTTTTTCTCTCTTACCCTAAATTTATAAGCTATATGCTAGATTTCTATTGGTTGTTAACAGTGACTTAATTCTACTGTTGCTTCACATAGGCTATAGGCATATTAAATTAAATAGATTTTATATGAATTTAAACTGTCCTATATTTATTATAAATCAATTATCATGACCCCCAATGGGATTGAATTTCCTGTGTAGTAAGTACATTATAATAGAAGATACAAAGGAGACAGCGGGCCATAGACCAAGATCCCCACACCAAGAGAGTGACATGTAATCCTATATAGAAATGGGCATGCACATAGGCACATGTCAAAATGAGATCTCACATGAAAAATAAAAAATAAATAAAATAAGTACTATATAGGAGATATTATATAATAGTACATTTAATGAGTATAAATGTAATGATTGATAATCTGAAGAAAAAATATAAATATACAACCCAAAAAGAACTGCATATGATTTAGAGATGTACCTCATATGATATTAAAGATCAAATTCAATTGTTTTGTTTAATCCCTCGGGAACGAGGGTTTTCAACATATGAATCCAGTAGTTTTCCCTTTGGCACAATTTCCTATATCTATCACCCCCCCTTGGGGTAGATGGAATAGTTTCAATGCCTATAAGATGGACGTCCTGTGGGTTCTTTTCATGAAACTCCGCAAAGTGTCTAGAGACACTATGTAGAGAGTATCCCCTTAGAATATTGCGCCTATGTTCTAAAAATCGGATTTTCAATTTGCGTGTGGTGCGTCCCACATAGATCAATTTACAACTACAGACTAATATATATATATATGACAAATACACTATTACAGTTGATAAACTAACCAATAGTAAATTGTGTACTGTCCGATGATGAAAAAGATTTTGTTTAATTCTGTATATATGAGCAAGTTAAACATTGGTTCGCACCACACTTGAAGCAGCCTCTCGTTTTAGTCAGCCACTGTGCGGAATTAAGTGAAATATCTGACTGTATCTGAGTTCTTCTATCAACAAAGAAACTGGGGGAAAGATGTTGTTGTAAGTTGGTAGAGCGTTTAAAAATAACGGATGGCTTCTCCCCAATTTCTGTTATGAGAATTTGGTCAGTGAGTAAAATAGGAAAATTGGTAGAAATAATTTTTCTTATTTGGCAAGAGGAATTATTATACTTAGAAAAGAAATGCGGTTGATCTTATTCAAATGTATGATTCATTGGTCTATATTCTAAAAGATCCTTCCTATCAAGCTGGTCCACACGTGCACGAGCTGACTGAATTAGCTTAGAAGGATAATTCTTGCTCCCAAGAGACGATGATAATTCATCCGCTTGTGCAGTATAATTGTGATATTCACTACAGTTTCGTCTGAGTCGTTGTAATTGACCATAAGGGATATTTCTAATCCACGGTTTATGATGAGAACTGTCGTAATGTAGAAAATTATATTTATCTACCTCTTTTCTAAGGGTCTTGGTTGAAATGGCCCCATCTATTATAGTGAGGGAGACATCAGTAACGAAATGGAAAGTTTATCTACCGTGCTAGTGAATGATAAATTAAAATCATTATTGTTTAAAGAAGCAATGAGATCCAAAGCTGAATTAATATCTCCATCAAGAACAAAAAAGAGGTCATCTATATAACGGCCATCGTAGACGAGGTCCGCGCCCAGACTCCGCCCCCAAACATGTGCATCCTCGAACGCTCCCATGTATAGGTTAGCGAAGCTAGGCGCGAACCTCCTCCCCATGGCCGTCCCAAGTGTCTGTAAATAAAATTGGTGATTAAATAAAAAATAATTGTGTGATAAGATAAATTTAATAGAAGCCAAAATAAATTCTTGTAAATCCTTGGAAAGAATATTGGAATCTGTAAGATACTGAGCAATAACAGCAATACCTTTATTATGGGGAATATTTGAATATAATGCCTGCACATCGCAGGTCATAAAAAAATGATTCCTTCCATTTTATACCTGTGATGGAGTTCAAAAAAGCTGTGGTATCTTTGATGTGCGAAGGAAGGCTAGAGGCTAAAGGCTGTAAAAAGTGATCAACAAAATGTGATAAATTAGAAGTGAGGGACCCAACACCAGAAATTATGGGTCTACCCGGGGGTGAAGTGAGGGATTTGTGAATTTAGGTAAATGATGATAGGTCGGGGTGATAGGGTGAATGGGTATGAGATATTTCATCTCTTCCTTAGAAATTATGTCTCCCTCAAGGGCACCTTGGACAAGTTCAGTAAGAGACCTGTGGAAGATACTAGAGAGGTCAGTAGGTAATAGGGTATATATATCCCTATTCCCTAACGGTCTATAGGCCTCAGACAGATAATCATCTATATCCTGTATACGATTCCCCCTCCCTTGTCAGCCGGCTTAATGACAAGGGAGGGGTTATCGACAAGCTTACATAGGGAGGCTTTCTCTCTGTTTGTGGTCAAGGTTCTGCAACCCTTTGAACTTGCCACACGTGAAGTCAGTTCAGACACTGCCAGCCTGAGTCAGGTCATTCCCCTCATCAGGCTTTTGCAGAAGAAGCTGGAGACATTGAAGGAGGAGCTAAAACAGAGCGATTCCGCTAGGCATGTGGGACTTGTGGATGGAGCCCTTAGTTTGCTTGACCACCCGTGAATCCTGGTTAATCTGTTGAAATCAGAGCACTACATTTTGGCCACCGTGCTCGATCCTAGATTTAAAACCTACGTTGTATCTCTCTTTCCGGCAGACACAAGTCTGCAAAGGTTCAAAGACCTGCTGGTGAGAAAATTGTCAAGTCAAGCGGAACGTGACCCGTCAACAGCTCCTCCTTCACATTCTCCCGCAACTGGGGGTGCGAGGAAAAGGCTAAGAATTCCGAGCTCACCCGCTGGCGGTGATGCAGGGCAGTCTGGAGCGAGTGCTGACATCTGGTCCGGACTGAAGGACCTGCCAACGATTACTGACATGTCGTCTACTGTCACTGCATATGATTCTCTCACCATTGAAAGAATGGTGGAGGATTATATGAGTGACCGCGTCCAAGTAGGCACATCAGACAGTCCGTACGTATACTGGCAGGAAAAAGAGGCAATTTGGAGGCCCTTGCAGAAACTGGCTTTATTTTACCTAAGTTGCCCACCCTCCAGTGTGTACTCCGAAAGAGTGTTTAGTGCAGCCGCTCACCTTGTCAGCAATCGGCGTACGAGGTTACTTCCAGAAAATGTGGAGAAGATGATGTTCATCAAAATGAATTAGAATCAATTCCTCCGTGGAGACATTCACCAGCAATTGCCTCCAGAAAGTACACAGGGACCTGAGATGGTGGATTCCAGTGGGGACGAATTAATAATCTGTGAGGAGGGGGATGTACACCGTGAAAGGGGTGAGGAATCGGACGATGAGGAGGAGGTGGACATCTTGCCTCTGTAGAGCCAGTTTGTGCAAGGAGAGATTGATTGCTTCTTTTTTGGTGGGAGCCCAAACCAACCAGTCATTTCAGTCACAGTTGTGTGGCAGACCCTGTCGCTGAACTGATGGGTTCGTTAAAGTGTGCATGTCCTGTTTATACAACATAAGGGTGTGTGGGAGGGCCCAAGGACAATTCCATCTTGCACCTCTTTTTTTTTCTTTCATTTTTCTTTGCATCATGTGCTGTTTGGGGACTATTTTTTTGAAGTGCCATCCTGCCTGACACTGCAGTGCCACTCCTAGATGGGCCAGGTGTTTGTGTCGGACACTTGGGTCGCTTAGCTTAGTCACACAGCTACCTCATTGCGCCTCTTTTTTTTCTTTGCATCATGTGCTGTTTGGGGACTTTTTTTGAAGTGCCATCCTAGCTGACACTGCAGTGCCACTCCTAGATGGGCCAGGTGTTTGTGTCTGCCACTTAGGTCGCTTAGCTTAGTCATCCAGCGACCTCGGTGCAAATTTTAGGACTAAACATAATATTGTGAGGTGTGAGGTGTTCAGAATAGACTGAAAATGAGTGGAAATTATGGTTATTGAGGTTAATAATACTATGTGATCAAAATGACCCCCAAATTATATGATTTAAGCTGTTTTTGAGGGGTTTTTGTAAAAAAACACCCGAATCCAAAACACACCCGAATCCGACAAAAAATTTTCAGGGAGGTTTTGCCAAAACGCGTCCGAATCCAAAACACGGCCGCGGAACCGAATCCAAAACCAAAACACAAAACCCGAAAAATTTCCGGTGCACATCACTAAAAAAAACCCACTTTCCATATTACGGCAGGCAATAGTCCCCATTTTACACATTCCGACAGGCACGTGTCCCCATTTTACACCTTCCGCCAGGCAAGTGTCCCCATTTTACACCTTCCGCCAGCAAGTGTCCCCATTTTACACCTTCCGCCAGACAGGTGTCCCCATTTTACACCTTCCGCCAGACAGGTGTCCCCATTTTACACCTTCCGCCAGACAGGTGTCCCCATTTTACACCTTCCGCCAGACAGGTGTCCCCATTTTACACATTCCGGCAGACAGGTGTCCCCATTTTACACATTCCGGCAGACAGGTGTCCCCATTTTACACATTCCGGCAGACAGGTGTCCCCATTTTACACATTAAGGCAGGTGGGGGGGGGGGGGGGGGGAAGGAGGGAGGGAGAGGGGCTGACTTACATTTGAAGCGGTTCTTCCGCTCTTCAGCCGCCTCTCCCTCGTCTCCCGGGTCATTACTCTGTTTTCTGATGTTATCTCCAAATATTCTATAAGGAAGATTAAGGACACAGCAGAAATTTACCTGCATTCTTCCACAAAGCATAGGAGATTTACATCTTGTTGCCTATGTAATATGATGGACACTATGTATGCCTTTGTATCTTTTTAATAACTTTTTATAAATGAACAGTTCATTTCTATATTTTAAAGCTTGATCAAATCTTACTGTGTAACTTTTTGAGGTTCTTTTCAATATTCTGTGGTTGATATAATCCTTGGGCGCCCAATTCCTCTATCTATCTATCTATCTATCTATCTATCTATCTATCTATCTATCTATCTATCTATCTATCTATCTATCTATCTATCTATCTATCTATCTATCTATCTCTAAAATAACACATCCTAGAAATGAATGAAATATTCTTATTAAATACTTTGTTCTTTACATAGTTGAAGGTGCTGACAACAAAATCACACAAAAATTATCAATGGAAATCAAAATTATTAACCCATGGAGGTCTGGATTTGGAGTCACACTCAAAATTAAAGTGGAAAAACACACTACAGGCTGATCCAACTTTGATGTGATGTCCTTAAAACAAGTCAAAATGAGGCTCAGTAGTGTGTGTGGCCTCCACGTGCCTGTATGACCTCCCTACAACGCCTGGGCATGCTCCTGATGAGGTGGCGGATGTTCTCCTGAGGGATCTCCTCCCAGACCTGGACTAAAGCATCCGCCAGCTCCTGGACAGTCTGTGGTGCAACGTGGCGTTGGTGGATGGAGCGAGACATGATGTGCTCAATTGGATTCAGGTCTGGGGAACGGGCGGGCCAGTCCATAGCATCAATGCCTTAGTCTTGCAGGAACTACTGACACACTCCAGCCACATGAGGGCTAGCATTGTCTTGCATTAGGAGGAACCCAGGGCCAACCGCACCAGCATATGGTCTCACAAGGGGTCTGAGGATCTCATCTCGGTACCTAATGGCAGTCAGGCTACCTCTGGCGAGCACATGGAGGGCTGTGCGGCCACCCAAAGAAATGCCACCCCACACCATTACTGACCCACTGCCAAACCGGTCATGCTGGAGGATGTTGCAGGCAGCAGAACGTTCTCCTTGGCGTCTCCAGACTCTGTCACATGTGCTCAGTGAGAACCTGCTTTCATCTGTGAAGAGCACAGGGCGCCAGTGGCGAATTTGTCAATCTTGGTGTTCTCTGGCAAATGCCAAACGTCCTGCACGGTGTTGGGCTGTAAGCACAACCCCCACCTGTGGACGTCGGGCCCTCATACCACCCTCATGGAGTCTGTTTCTGATCGTTTGAGTAGACACATGCACATTTGTGGCTTGCTGGAGGTCATTTTGCAGGGCTCTGGCAGTGCTCCTCCTGTTCCTCCTTGCACAAAGGCGGAGGTAGCGGTCCTGCTGCTGGGTTGTTGCCCTCCTATGGCCTCCTCCACATCTCCTGATGTACTGGCCAGTCTCCTGGTAGTGCCTCCATGCTCTGGACACTACGCTGACAGACACCGCAAACCTTCTTGCCACAGCTCGCATTGATGTGCCATCCTGGATGAGCTGCACTACCTGAGCCACTTGTGTGGGTTGTAGACTCCGTCTCATGCTACCACTAGAGTGAAAGCACCGCCAGCTTTCAAAAGTGACCAAAACATCAGCCAGAAAGCATAGGAGCTGAGAAGTAATCTGTGGTCACCACCTGCAGAACAACTCCTTTATTGGGGGTGTCTTGCTAATTGCCTATAATTTCCACCTGTTGTCTATTCCATTTGCACAACAGCATGTAAAATTGATTGTCAATCAGTGTTGCTTCCTAAGTGGACAGTTTGATTTCACAGAAGTGTGATTGACTTGGAGTTACATTGTGTAGTTTAAGTGTTCCCTTAATTTTTTTGAGCAGTGTGTGTGTGTGTGTGTATGTATATATGTGTATGTGCGTGTGTGTGTATGTGTGTGTATATATATATATATATATATATATATATATATATATATATATATAATTATAATTTTATAAATCCTAATTTTTGAGTTTGTGCCAATGATTATGAAAGGAGATTTGACCATTGCAGAATATAGAAAAGTCAAAATGCACTACTGTAGATCAGTGGTTCTCAAACTTTGTCCTCAGGATTCCAGACAGTACACGTTTTCCACGACACTTAGCACTTGCACAGGTGTATTCATTACTTGCTCACATTTTAAAAGATCCACATGTGGAGCTAATTTCACTTGAGAATCTGTGAGGAGACCTGGGGGGGTCATTCCCAGTTGATCGATAGCTGCATTCGTTCGCTGTGCAGCGATGAGGCAAAAAACGGCACGTATGCTGCGCAATGCGCACGTGCGACGTACTATTACAACGAACTATGTAGTTTTACACAGGGTCTAGCGATGCATTTCAGTTGCACAGGCAGCCGCAGAGTGATTGACAGGAAGAGGGCATTTCTGGGTGTCAACTGACCGTTTTCAGGGAGTGTTCGGAAAAACACAGGCGTGACTGGAAAAACGCAGATGTGGCTGGGCGAACGTAGGGCGTGTTTGTGACATCAAATCAGGAACTGAATGGTCTGAAGTGATCGCAAGCGCTGAGTAGGTTTGAAGCCACTCAGAAACTGCACAAAATAATTTTGTAGCCGCTCTGCGATCCCTTCGTTCGCATTTCTGCTAAGCTAAAATACACTCCCAGTGGGAGGCGGCATAGCGTTTGCACGGCTGCTAAAAACTGCTAGCGAGCGAACAACTCGGAATGACCACCCTGGAAAACATGCACTGTTTGGGGTCATGAAGACTGAGTTTCAGAACCACTGCACTATATAATAGTGAATAAAAATGTAATATTGTAAGTAATCAGGTTTTTATTGTAAACCAGTGGTGAAATCAGCACTTAGCTGGTCTGTATTAGAGATGGATGAGACTAGCGTTATGGACAAACTACCATGTTACTATCTCCATTTACAAAATGTGTTCTAGTGCCATCTGTAAGTTGTATGTTGATACTGTGTGTTACTGATCCCTAAGCATCAGCAGTAGCGGATCTTGCCACGGGCAAGCAGGACTTTTGCCCGGGGCGCCGCCTTCCGAAGGGTGCCGGTGCCATCCGGAGAGCGTCGCACCATGGCAAGATCTGCTACTGTGCCCCCCGCTGTGTCCGCTGTGTCCCCTGCTGTGAAGGGAACTAGACACTACCCGTCTAGTTTCCCTTCGTGGAGGGGACCTTTGCTGTGCGGTGGGCGATGACGTCCTCGTGCACAGCATTGTGGGACTGACACAGATGCTAGGGGTCATATTTGACCTCTAGTGTCTATCTGTCCCATAGATCCGAGGAGAGGAGCGGCGCCGGCGGAGGTCTGCAGCGGTCGGGAATCGGGAGCGGGGATAGTAAGTATTAATTATTTTTTTTTGTGTAAGTGGCGCTACTCCTACAGGGGGCACAACTCTACAGGGGGCGTAACTGACCACGCCCCCTGTATGAAGCCACGCCCTATTTTCCGCCCGGGACGCCAAAAGGGCTAGAACAGTCCCTGAGCATCAGATTTCTGTTTCAGAAGCCACTTTTGATTCTTGAGGCATCGACTTCATTAGAATTATAGTGCCAGTTGTGTGACTATTTCGTATCTACAAAGACCCTAGTAGTTGATGAAGGGAGGAATATAAAGGACAGAGCCCAGGTCTAGGCTCCGTACCCTGGTAGTAGTGCCCTGGTATACATTCTGCGCCTTTCATCCTACATTTTATAACTCTGTTCTGGGAGATTCCATAGGGGTGTTCCAAGGGGCAAGCGTGAGGTGCGTGTTGACACATTTGCAACATTCCTGTTCTGTTGTCCATTGCAAAATGCTGCTGGGGTGTATTGCAGGGGATAGGGCCTTGATTATCAACGTTCACTCTGGATGGTATCCAGGAGGGTGGCCCAAAACTGTGGACAGTTGTGGAGAGTGTAAGTAAGTGTGCCTCTCATCTGCTATAAGATTAGCACTTTGAATGCATCTCACATTCTGGGCCAGATGCATCATCGCTTAGAAAGTGATAAAATGGAGAGTGAAAAAGTACCAGCCAATCAGCTTCTAACTGCCCTTTTTCAAACACAGCCTGTGACATGGCAGTTAGGACCTGATAGGCTGGTACTTTTTCACTCTCCATTTTATCACTTTCCAAACGATGATGCATCTGGGCCCTTGTATACAACAAGATGGGCAACATGCAGCCTGCCCCACCCCTGTCTACAGTACTTTGTCATGCTTATTGGATTTGTGTGTGTGTGTGTGTGTGTGTGTGTGTGTGTGTGTGTGTGTGTGTGTGTGTGTGTGTTTTTATAGCTTGAATGGTTGGTTTATATTTTATTAAAGATAGGTGCTCTTTCATTGATTAAATGTATTAATATAAAATATGACTTTTGATAGAGTTTTGGGATTCTACCTATTTATCATAGTCATCACCAAGAGAGGCCTATCGCCACTGGTAGCCTTAACAGGAGGCATAGTGGACTTATGACCTAATGGGCCGATTAGGATGTCTGGAGAAATGACCAAGCAGCCTTGCCTTCCGATGCTCTGCCCAGCTGACCTACTTGGACAGGCAGTGTCGGACTGGAGCATAAAAGGCCCACTGGGGAAATGGAGTGGTAGGGGCCTGTGCTTATGGGTGTGGCCAGTCTCCAGATTTGGTGCTGCCAGCCCCAACAGAGGTTTGCTAAACATTAGAGAGTGCATGGTCAGGTAAATATATTGTACATACTGCTAGTGCATGCATAATATACCAGATTAATAAAAGCAATGCACTGTAGAAAAATACATATTATTCCTGTGTATTATAAGGTAACATGTACAATTCAAGTGCACAATCTGGAACTTGATCAATAGAGGAGGAGGTGGGGCCACCAGGCACTGGGGCCCACTGGGGTTTTCCCCAGGACCCCTGTGGACAGGACATAAAGCAAGGTCCGTGCCCCTGTAATATGTAGTCATGCCCACTTACGGCGCACACACTGAAATAATGCTGGGCCAGTTTTAGCCCCATTCTGCACATCCACCCTACGTTATATTACAAAAACTGACAATCCTAAATTAATATAATCCACATTATATTAATAATCCTAATTTTTCAGTGTTTGAATCCTGTTTGTTGCCTATAATAGGTATCTGTTGCTCCATGGCCTGCATCTGGGCCTGTCGATGCTTATTCCAAATAAGAAAACAACTGCTCTGGATTTAAAACATTGTAAACATTCTTTTAATAGAGTTGTTGATGGGACATTTTATTGTACAGATTTGCTTATACATTTTTCCTGTTATATGCTGTAGTAAAAGCTCTACTACCATCACTCGTCATTATTATCTGCACAGTACTTTCCTATATGGGGGCTAATGCCGAGTTGTATGCATATGTTGTTTAAATTAAAAACAAAATCTATATAAGTGTGTGTGTGTGTGTGTGTGTGTGTGTGTGTGTGTGTGTGTGTGTGTGTGTGGTAATTATGCTCTTATTGCGCTGGAGGCATCTCAAGATGCAGGCAGGTGTGCCCAGCCAGAGCGGGCCCTAGGCTTAGGCAAACTAGGCATTTGAAAGGCATAGTACTGAGTTTCCACACATTTTTGCTCACACCTCAAGAGGCTGTGAGAAAAAAATGTGTCTGATGGCGGCTGCGCAAAAAACTATTGAATCGGACCCATTTTGTAAGAGCATTACTGTGGTATTATGTGTAGAAGGTGCACTGCTGTGTGGTGTAATGTGTATAAGCAGCAATACGTGTAGTGTAATTTGAATGACTGACACTATTGTGTGATTCAGTATGAATAAGGGGCACTACTACTGTGAGGCGTAATGTGTATAAGGTGAAAGGACACTACTGTGTGATGTTCCATGAATAAGGGGCACTACTGGAATAGTCTCCCATCAGAGGTGGTAGAGGCTAAGACTGTAGGGTAATTTAAACATGCTTGGGATAGGCATATAAATATCCTTACAAAGAATTAAGGTTCAAAAAGGGTTGAGATTACCTAAAGGATAAAAAAAAGGGGCAGACTAAATGGGCCAAGTGGTTCTTATCTGCCGTCAAATTCTATGTTTCTATATTTCTATGTTACGTGTCATGTAATGTTAATAAGGTTGCACTACTATGTGGCATAATTTGAATTGTGTGGCTATGTCCTTCCCAGCAAGATCACACGCTTTTTTTTTTTTTTCCCCTCTTAATTTAAATATTGGGGAATAGTGACGCCAATGCTCTTGCTAGTGCATGGCACCACCCATGAGGATTGCTATGGGTGAGGGGCGATGTGTGTTGCTGACTGCTGCTGTGATCTCTGCTGCTCAGTGATAGGTGCTTTTGTTCTGGAAGAGGGGTGCTGGGTCAGAGGCAGAAATAGTGTCGGTGCTAGTGATCATCAACCAATATTTTGCCTAGGGCCAGAGGCGTCATGGTCTCCAAATGACACCGTTGTTCAGCCGGTAAGCCTCGGCTTTGTCATTTGCTGTGGGCGGATTCCGGTACTACTGTCTGATTTCTCCTAGTGTGGTCATCTGATACAATACACATTGGACAGCCGCAGCTACAACACACAGTTGTGTGTGGATTCCAGTGTCCAAAGTCAGGTATTATAAAGTACTCATTCACACTACTGGACATTTCATAAATAGTGTGCCGGAGTCCTGCTATTTAACTACTTATTCACTAAATACGGGACAACACTTTGGTACCTGATTATGGTTACCATCTTTTAATATTAGTCAGGCTACATGATAAAGTATAGCCTTTCTATTATCAATTACATTAAGTATTCAATCTACAATCAGTATATCAACACTCATTGTTAACAAATATATTATATGTAGATGTTGTGAACTTAAGTGAAATAGCAACACCGGTCAGCCAAATTTCACTATCATTGTGTTCTACTGGTGTTGTTGCTTCAATTTGTCATTTTTAAATTAACTTTTTATATTGTAATTAATTTAGTTAACCCCCGGGAGGTTATGTGCATTTATATATGAATAAAATACTTTTTATTTTTACTATTGTTCCTATATGTATTATTAAGCGCCTATTGGGAATATTTGTATATTCTGCTTTATTTTTACACTGCAATTTAGATTTCAGTTTGAACACACCACACCCAAATCTAACTGTCTCAGCCCCCCCCCCTCCCCCCTGCAGTGCACATGCTCATAATTTAACAAATTTGCTGCTGCGATCAGGTCTGAATTAGGCCCAAAGTTTCATCCCTCTGCGCTGGCTACTGGAAGCAGCCATGACAGTCTGGATTAGGTGATCGATCAACCACCAACCGTGAACCACCTTGCGATCATGTGACACTCTCAGCTGATGCCTGCTCACCCAGGGGGTATATAAGGCAGGGGTTAAAGTGGGGGGAACGAGGTGGAACGGAGTTCCACCACCTGTAATTGTAAGGGGAACTAGTTTCACCTCCTCCATTGCCCTGCACAGTAATTCCAACAGAAAACCCAGTCTATCACCTACATCAATCAATCAATCAATCAATCGATGATGCAGACGGCACTAGTGTTACTGATGAGCTGTAGCCATCTCCCCTTCTCTCAGGTCCTGGTGGCTCCATGGTCCTACTCCCATCTACAGCCCACCCCTCATTGTACTCTCTCACACACTGTGTCTGTTGGACAGCATTCATGCCTTCCTCAGGTCCCAGTGGCTTGCTGTTCCGGAATGGCGTATGTGATGTCATGCTGAAACCGCAGCTGAAGTGCAAATTAGCCATGAAGTGAAGCAAGCTCTGTGCATCTTGAAGACGAGATGAAAGGGGGATGGAGGGACAAGAGAGGTGGGGAAGCTTCTGGAGGGACGCATGGCAGAGAGCTGCTTGAGGGAAACAGGAGGTGAGCTGCTGGAGTGGCGAAGGCAGACATGTTCATAAGGGGCACTACTGAGGGCATTATGTGTATAAGTGGCATTATGTGTAAGGGGCACTACTACTGTGGGCATTGTCTATAAGTGGAACGTCTGTGGGCATTGTGTGTATAAGCGGCACTACTACTGTGGGCATTATGTGTATAAGCAGCACTTCTGTGGGTATTATGTGTAAGAGGCACTACAACTGTGGGAATTGTGTATAAGGGGCCCTACTGTGTGACATAACATATATAAAGGGTACCATTGTGTAGCGCAACGTGAATAAAGGGAACTACTCAGTGAAGTAACTATAATATGGGGCATTACTATGTGGTGCAATATATATCAGGGGCACTACATGCGGTGTAATGTGAATTAGATTGTGCTATGGTGTGGTGTAATTTTAATTGGGGGTACTATTGTATGACTACGCTGCTTCTTTGTGAGATCAATGTCCCTTTAAAAAGTATGGGAAGTAGAGCACTAATTTATAGTTTGCAGGGGGTGCCAAAAACACTAGCCCTCACTCTGTTTAATGTGAGGGTGGGAGGGTAGGCTGCAGGTTGATGAATTCTACCACCTCTCCAGGACCCCTTTAAGCCCTGATATAAGGACTTCCTTGTAAGTCAAGAATCACCAGTGCAATGCTGATTTTAGCCTGCTAAGACTTTTCCTGTAAACTCCTGTAGATTACTGTATAGATACTAAAGTGCCATACCATCTTGCTACATTACTGGCTCCTGTAATCCACTTCCATTCTGGTGACTCCTGCATTCTGGTTCCATTCCGTAGTTTCCTACAGTCTGGTTCTACAGTATTCCTCAGGTGTGTGTCCAATATCTAAGTGCATTACAGATTCCAGCTGCACCTCCAGGATTTACGATTGCCAGCAGCTACCCCTCATCTATCTACTGTAACTCACACAGTTGTCATTATTTCCACTACTGTCCATGAGTAGAAACTATCATCTAAGACCATCCAGATTCTCAGTGTTCCTTTAGCTCCAATCCAGCCCACGTACCCAGGTCAAGTCCAGAGACAAACAGAAATGTGGCAATGCACTTATACCTGGTCCTAAGCCCAAGAATACGTTCCTACTCCGGTAAAGCCCTGGAGATGGCAACCCAGTCCAATGAGGGGGTGCTGCACTTTTGTCATTACAGCCCTGTCCCACACTGTTTAAAGCTGCAATTCACTGAATTTTATAGTGTGGGGAGCGGGGCTTCATGTCATTGTGGCTCCACTCCCTGTCGTTCAATACTGTCATTTTGTGCTTAGAAACATAGAATTTGACGGCAGATAAGAACCACTTGGCCCATCTAGTCTGCCCTTTTTTTTTAACCATATTTTTATCTCAAAATATTTGATCCTTATTTCTTTGTAAGGATATCCTTATGTCTATCCCATGCATGTTTAAATTGCTCTACTGTCTTAGCCTCTACCACCTCTGATGGGAGGCTATTCCACTTGTCCACTACCCTTTCTGAGAAGTAATTATTCCTCATATTTCTCCGGTGTCATTGTGTCCTATTGCTTCTCTTCATATGGAGAATGTTTCCCTCCTGGACTTTGTTAGAAACTTTCAAATATATAAAGGGTTTTATCGTGTTCCCCCTTTCCCTTCTCTGCTCCAAACTATACATATTGAAATTTTTTAGTCTTTCTGGGTATGTTTTGTGATGTAGGCCATGCACCATTTTAGTTGCCCTTCTTTGTACAGTCTCTAATGTATTAATATCCTTTTGAAGATGTGGCCTCCAGAATTGAACACAGTATTCTAGATGAGGCCGTACTAATGACCTATACAGTGGCATTATTACTTTCTTTCTTCTTTCTTTCTTTCTTTCTTTCTTTCTTTTCTTTCTTTTCTTTCTTTCTTTCTTTCTTTCTTTCTTTCTTTCTTTCTTCTTTCTTTCTTTCTTTCTTCTTTCTTTCTTTCTTTTCTTTCTTTCTTTCTTTCTTTCTTTCTTTCTTTCTTTCTTTCTTTCTTTCTTTCTTCTCTTTCTTCTTTCTTTCTTTCTTTCTTTCTTTCTTTCTTTCTTTCTTTCTTTCTTTCTTTCTTTCTTTCTTTCTTTCTTTCTTTCTTTCTTTCTTCTTTCTTTCTCTAGATTTCCTCATTGCTTGTTACATTGCCTTTGTCACCTGAAATAGTGACTCCTAGATCCATTTCCTCCTCAGTATTTTCCAGTATAAGGCCATTAATACTATATTTAGCCTTTGGATTATTGAGACCCAAGTGCATGATTTTGCATTTTTGGGCATTAAACTGTAATTGCCACACTCTTGACCACTTCTCTAGTCCAGTGATCTCCAACCCATAGCTCGCGAGCTACCGGTAGCTCGCCGTAGTATTTTCGGTAGCTCACGGTGCGCACGGGCTTGGGAAGTCACTGGCACTCCTCCTCCCTGCATTTTTAATACGGTGCCGGCCATCAGCCAATCAGAGCTCGTCGACCGGCAGTGTGGCACCTGATTGGCTGCCGGACCGCAAGTTTTGATTGGCTCACTTACCGGCACCATATTTTAAATGGCCACCGCCGGAGACTCTGTCACCCTTACCGCAGCGCTCTCACGGACTTCACAGGAGAGGTGCACGCTGCACTCTCCTCCCCTTCGTCCCTCATACAGGAGGAGCAGCTCCGGTGGCAGTAGAAGAAGCTCAGCAAGGTTTAGCACTGTGTGGGCATTGTATCTGGCGCTGCGGGGGGGGGGGGCATTGTATCTGGCGCTGCGGGGGGCATTGTAATCTGGCGCTGTGGGGGGCATTAGTATCTGGCGCTTCGTGGGGGGGGCATTGTATCTGGCGCTGCGGGAGCATTGTATCTGCACTGCTGGAAGGCATTATTTGTGCATCTGGCACTGCTGAGGGGGGTAATTATTTGGTTATCTGGCACAACGCGGAGGGGGAGGCATTACTTGTAGTTGTGAGGCCACACCCACTTTTGCAGGAACGCAAGGCGCATTGGGGGGAGGGGGTAGCTCTTTCAGAGGTTTTATTTTCTGAAGTAGCTCACACGCCAATTAAGGTGGAGACCACTGCTCTAGTCTACCTAGATCCTCAGTCATTTGTTTTACCCCATAAAGTAAAATACAGAAAATATAAACCTTCCTAGTACATTCAGCGCAGAAGCAAAAAACAAAGAAAAAAGAAATACGTCCTGATTGAATATGCAGGATCGAATGTTCTGTCCTGGATTCTTCAGGTAAGTGGTATCCAATTTGTGTATCCCCAATATGAAACAAAAAGATAACACAAAACCAATGTGTAGTAATTCACATATAAAATATAAAGTCACAGGAAAAAAGACGTACAGAGGTCTAGATCCGGCGTACCCCACTCACTCAGTAATGGATGAATGTATGCGTATCAAGGTATCTTTGTGCAGTATCCTGACGTGTTCATACACCCTCAGAGTGAGTAGTGAAGATAAGTGTAGAGTTAAATAATGAGAACAAGAGAAGAAGGTGTGAAGAACATAAAGGTTTCTTTCAAGTGTAAGGTTTCTCACATATAGCGACACAATTCACACTTGACGGTGTGGAACAAGTCCTATAAAGGTATCTTTAGTCAATCCTCCTCTTTCGCAAAAATCGGTCCTCAGAGAGATCCCAAGTGTCCTCAATATGAGACATAAGGAAACATATTGAGGCAAGATGTCCACCTCCTCCTCATCGTCTGATTCCTCACCCCTTTCACTGTGTACATCCCCCTCCTCACAGATATTAATTCGTCCCCACTGGAATCCACCATCTCAGGTCCCTGTGTACTTTCTGGAGGCAATTGCTGGTGAATGTCTCCATGGAGGAATTGATTATAATTCATTTTGATGAACATCATCTTCTTCACATTTTCTGGAAGTAACCTCGTACACCAATTGCTGACAAGGTGACCGGCTGCACTAAACACTCTTTCTGAGTACACACTGGAGGGGGGGAGGGGGGGGGGGGGGGGGGGGGGCGCAACTTAGGTAAAATAAAGCCAGTTTGTGCAAGGGCCTCCAAATTGCCTCTTTTTCCTGCCAGTATACGTACGGACTGTCTGACGTGCCTACTTGGATGCGGTCACTCATATAATCCTCCACTATTCTTTCAATGGTGACAGAATGCAGTGCCCTGCATCACCGCCATCGTGTGGGCTCGGATTTCTTAGCCTTTTCCTCGCACCCCCAGTTGCGTGAAATGTGAAGGAGGAGCTGTTGACGGGTCACGTTCCGCTTAACTTGACAAGTGTCTCACCAGCAGGTCTTTGCACCTCTGCAGACTTGTGTCTGCCGGAAAGAGAGATACAATGTAGGCTTTAAACCTAGGATCGAGCACGGTGGCCAAAATGTAGTGCTCTGATTTCAACAGATTGACCACCCGTGAATCCTGGTTAAGCGAATTAAGGGCTCCATCCACAAGTCCCACATGCCTAGCGGAATCGCTCCATTTTAGCTCCTCCTTCAATGTCTCCAGCTTCTTCTGCAAAAGCCTGATGAGGGGAATGATCTGACTCAGGCTGGCAGTGTCTGAACTGACTTCACGTGTGGCAAGTTCAAAGGGTTGCAGAACCTTGCACAACGTTGAAATCATTCTCCACTGCGCTTGAGTCAGGTGCATTCCCCCTCCTTTGCCTATATCGTAGGCAGATGTAAAGGCTTGAATGGCCTTTTGCTGTTCCTCCATCCTCTGAAGCATATAGAGGGTTGAATTCAACCTCGTTCCCACCTCTTGCTTCAGATGATGGCGGGGCAGGTTCAGGAGTGTTTGCTGGTGCTCCAGTCTTCGGCACGCGGTGGCTGAATGCCGAAAGTGGCCCGCAATTCTTCGGGCCACCGACAGCATCTCTTGCACACCCCTGTCGGTTTTTTTTTTTAAATTCTGCACCACCAAATTCAATGTATGTGCAAAACATGGGACGTGCTGGAATTTGCCCAGATGTAATGCACGCACAATATTGGTGGCGTTGTCCGATGTCACAAATCCCCAGGAGAGTCCAATTAGGGTAAGCCATTCTGCGATGATGTTCCTCAGTTTCCGTAAGAGGTTTTGAGCTGTGTGCCTCTTATGGAAAGCGGTGATACAAAGCGTAGCCTGCCTAGGAACGAGTTGGCGTTTGCGAGATGCTGTTACTGGTGCCGTCGCTGCTGTTCTTGCTGCGGGAGGCAATACATCTACCCAGTGTGCTGTCACAGTCATATAGTCCTGAGTCTGCCCTGCTCCACTTGTCCACATGTCCGTGGTTAAGTGGACATTGGGTACAACTGCATTTTTTAGGACACTGGTGACTCTTTTTCTGATGTCTGTGTACATTCTCGGTATCGCCTGCCTAGAGAAATGGAACCTAGATGGTATTTGGTACTGGGGACACAGTACCTCAAGCAATTCTCTAATTCCCTGTGAATTAACGGTGGATACCAGACACACGTTTAACACCACCGCAGCTGCCAAGACCTGAGTTATCTGCTTTGCAGTAGGATGACTGCTGTGATATTTCATCTTCCTCGCAAAGGACTGTTGGACAGTCAATTGCTTACTGGAAGTAGTACAAGTGGTCTTCCGACTTCCCCTCTGGGATGACGATCGACTCCCAGCAGCAACAACAGCATCGCCAGCAGCAGTAGGCGTTACACTCAAGGATCCATCGGAGGAATCCCAGTTAGGAGAGGACTCATCAGACTTGCCAGTGACATGGCCTGCAGGACTGTTGGCGTTCCTGTCTAAGGTGGAAATTGACACTGAGGGAGTTGGTGGTGTGGTTTGCAGGAGCTTGGGTACAAGGGGAAGGGATTTAGTTGTCAGTGGACTGCTTCCACTGTCACCCAAAGTTTTTGAACTTGTCAATTACTTCTGATGAAATGCGCTCCAGGTGACGTATAAGGGAGGATGTTCCTAGGTGGTTAACGTCCTTACCCCTACTTATTACAGCTTGACAAAGGCAACACACGGCTTGACACCTGTTGTTCACATTTCTGTTGAAATAATTCCACACCGAAGAGGTGATTTTTTTTTTTTTGTAATTTGACAAGGCATGTCAATAGCCATATTCGTCCCATGGACAACAGGTGTCTCCCCGGATGCCTGACTTAAACAAACCACCTCACCATCAGAATCCTCCTTGTCAATTTCCTCCTCAGCGCCAGCAACACCCATATCCTCATCCTGGTGTACTCCAACAGTGACATCTTCAATTTGACTATCAGGAACTGGACTGTGGGTGCTCCTTCCAGCACTTGCAGGGGGCGTGCAAATTGTGGAAGGCGCCACCTCTTCCCGTCCAGTGTTGGCAAGGTCAGGCATCGCAACCAACACAATTGGACTCTCCTTGGGGATTTGTGATTTAGAAGAACGTACAGTTCTTTGCTGTGCTTTTGCCAGCTTAAGTATTTTCTTTTTTCTAGCGAGAGGATGAGTGCTTCCATCCTCATGTGAAGCTGAACCACTAGCCATGAACATAGGACAGGGCCTCAGCCGTTACTTGCCACTCCGTGTCATAAATGGCATATTGGCAAGTTTACGCTTCTCATCAGACGCTTTTAATTTAGATTTTTGGGTCCTTTTACTGAACTTTTGTTTTTTGGATTTTACATGCTCTCTACTATGACATTGGACATCGGCCTTGGCAGACGACGTTGATGGCATTTCATCATCTCGGCCATGACTAGTGGCAGCAGCTTCAGCACGAGGTGGAAGTGGATCTTGATCTTCCCCTATTTTACCCTCCACATTTTTGTTCTCCATTTTTTAATGTGTGGAATTATATGCCAGTAATATGTCAATAGCAATGGCCTACTGTACTGTACTATGTATGTATACTGTTGGTCACCAAAATGCTGCACTGTAATACTAGAAGCTATAGAAAAGTGTATATATCAGTACAGAGCGGTGTAACTGTGACACATGTGTCCTGACAAGCAGTATAGAAGCTATAGAATAGTATTTATATTACTGTATATATCAGTACAGAGCGGTGTAACTGTGACACATGTTTTCTGACAAGCAGTATAGAAGCTATAGAATAGCATATATTATTATACTGGTGGTCCCCAGTCCCCACAATGCAGCACACTGAGCACAGAGATTTGCAGCACACTGAGCACAGATATGGAGCGTTTTCAGGCAGAGAACGTAGATATTTACAGCACACTGAGCACAGATATTTTCAGCACACTGAGCACAGATTACGGAGCTGCCACGTCCTCCCTGTTCAATCTTCAATGCACGAGTGAAAATGGTGGCGACGTGCGGCTCCTTATATAGAATACGAATCTCGCTAGAATCCGACAGCGGGATAATGACGTTCGGGCGTGTTCTGGTTAACCGAGCAAGGTGGAAAGATCTGAGGCTGCCTCGGAACCGTATAAAATGGGTGAAGTTTGGGGGGTTCGGATCCCGAGGAACGAACCCGCTCATCTCTAGTCAAAAGCCTTACTAAAGTCTAGATAAGCTATATCCACGGCTCCACCTTTATCCATCACTTTAGTCACACAGTCAAAAAAGTCAATAAGATTTGCTTCATTCAACCTCCACGCCACACATGTCATTTAGAAAGTTGGAGGATCCAGGAGGCTGCACTACCCTGTCATGAAGCCGGGACAGCCCCCAAATTCGGAACGTTACCAAGAATAAGCATAAGATATATTTGATAATGTTTGAAACACTAATTCTCTATTAGGTTTGATTTAATTAAAAAAAAAAAACCTAACATACAGCAGATATATTCCTATTTTTTTTTTCCATCTGCCTGTAGGAAAAAAACAACATTCACCCACAATTGGTGTAGCACTAGGGTGCATGCCATGTCCCCCCCCCCCCCCCCTCCCCATTGAAAGGGGGCTTTGTGGTACAGCCCCCAGCCTCTTCTCATTCCCAAAATTTGTCAGGAATCTGCTGGCAGAATTGTGGCCATCAGGCTGATCACATTCTAGATTTCGTACCCAACCCCCCAGCAGAGCTATTGTAGAATCACCTGGAGCATCAAATGCACCCTTACTTTACTCCTGCATTTGCAAACCCCTTCCCTCAAGCATTGCTATGTGAATGTAGACATTCCCTACTTGGCAACATGGCTCCTTTAGTTTGTTGAATTATAAATGTATCTCTACAACTCAAAGTATTTATTTATTTATTTGTTTTGCATTTATCACACACACACACACACACACACACACACACACACACACACACACACACACACACACACACACACACACACACATATTAACCTACAGGTATGTTTTTGAGAGCAATCCAGAGCCTCCTAAGGAATCCCACCCAAACTCTGAGAGTATCGACAAACTGCCGAGATCTGTTGAAAGATACATTTAAAAAAAAATAATAATAATTTTGAGCTAATTTTTTATAAGAAGTATGCGTAAATCTGAGATTGTTATTCTATGAATCAAGGTACCACTTTTTTATAGGGAAAATGTCCAATATACTAAGTTATGAACAGAATTTGGTCCCCATCGCTAACGCCATATTTAGATGGTGTTTGACATTTCAGCCTACAGGCTAGTTTCTAATATCTGTTTCTGAGCACTGACTACAATATTTACATTGATACAGTAAATAGGCCCTATGACTTTTGCTTTTGCACTTTCTTTGAGCTATAAAAACTCATAATATTGGGTTTGTTTGCATTTATAAATAGCTTTCTGTACGGCTGCGGTTTCTGAAAAAAATGCATCTGCCATGATGGGGAAAAAAATAAATTATAAATGTCGTATAAATTATCGGTTGATTACTTTTAGGATTTAGGGGGACATGTACTAAGCAGTGATAAAAGTGAAGAAGTGAGCCAGTGGAGAAGTTGCCCATGGCAACTAATCAGCATTGATGTAACATTTATAATTTGCATACTATAAAAGTATAGAGAGCAGCTGATTAGTTGCAAAGAGCAACTTCTCGACTGGCTCACTTCTCCACTTTTATCACTGCTTAGTACATGTCCCCCTTAATCTGTGTGGTGTTTCATAATTCTTTAAATTATACTTGCCGCTGGTATGCATCAGAATGTTGACAGGTCCTTCATGTAAGGGTTAATTTAGCTTAGAGTACGCAGCTCCCTTGCTGCCTCCCACCAATGCAAAATTATGAATAAATAAATGAGGCAACACATCATAAACATTTGAAGTTCTTTGTGGTCATTTGAGCACATAACAATTGGAGGGACAGCAGAACTGATATAAAAAATGGCTGATTAGCAGATGGCTTTGTATGCTGCAGTACCTATATTACACATGCATTTTAGAAATGAGACCATTCAAAATGGTGAATGTGTGTACTGTAATGCAGTCTGAAGTCTCAGACTTTCCTGTCTTCCAATGTGTGACACTGTTACAACTTTAGTTTATTGCTGATAGTTTCTTAATGTTACAAGCTGTTGCCACAGCTTGTTTCTGTTTCTTGTCTTTGTCTGTTTGTTCCAGTGTCAGGTTTATTAATGTACACCTTGTTTTGGAAAACCTGAATTTTGGGGTCCGTTGACCCCTCCTCAAGGGGGGGGGGGGGGGGGGTAATGTTATGAGCCACGGCTGTGGCTCATTCCTGTTTTGCATTTTTGGTTATGTATTTTATGTTCTACTTCTCTTCTTCTGTTTCTCTTCCGCGTAGGTGTCATGGGGTGTTCGGAGCCCACCCTTAAAGAGAGGGTACTGTTAGGAACCACAGGTAGTGGTTCATTCCTATTTTATGTTTTATAAGTAGTCTTTCAGGCCAGGATTTCCCATTGCTCTGGTTTAAGAAGATTCTTGTTTGCTGCCAGTGGTGAGTCTGTGTGATTGCAGCTTGTTCCCATGTGTTCAGCCTCACCTGTCTGTTGATTGCACCTCTCAGTTGTGCAGCAGGGCAGCTGCACGACATAATTAATTAAGACTCTCTGTTATATGCTGGCTCAGTGCAATTCACAGACGCTGGTGATATTTCCAAATTTCCAGGTTTCATGGGTTCCAGAGTTCTTGAGTTCTGAGCTAGTCCCTGCCAGTTCCTGAGCTCCTGTCTAGCAGTGTCTGTCTAGCTGCTTTGAGTGTCGGTTCCTGTGTCGATTCCAGTGTCTGATCCTGTGTCCTGCCGTAAAGCGTTCCTGTCCAGGAGTCCTGTGGCTTTGTCTGTGCCTGGTCGAATATCTGGCTTCTTGGTGTCCACCGGTCTGTCGTTTGGGATTCTGCCTGTCCTCCAGTTCTGAGAGTCTGTGTCGGCTACATTGGGGGTTCCTGTCCGTTTGCCAGTATTTGTACCGGTTCCGTGAGTAGCGGCTTTGCCGCATCCGTCGGCTCAGGCCGCAGTATTCTTTGGTTATAATTTGTTTCTGGTGTTTTGCAGAGGGTTCTGCTTGTGCTGTCACCGCCGGTACACAACGGTATTGTGTCGGCAAGTGGACAGCATTTCCTTTGTTGTTCTTTTCCTTTGGCGGCGTGCCACACATATATTTAGGTTTAGGGTTGTTAGTAGCCCCTAGCCTTCTGTTTGTTTTAGCTAGAGGTCCCCTTGTTATTATCCTGTCTCGGTTCACGCCTTGTCTCAATCTAAGACCTGGGGGCATCGGAGTTGGGCAGACCTAATCCGCCCTTCAAACGTGGCTGCTGTGGGCCCAAGAAACCATAGTCACTCAGGCGTGAACGGACCACACGGGTGAAACAACGGAGGTAGGGTGCTAGGGGCTATTTCCACACCACACCTCGTTTCAGCGTCACGTTCTGGTGCTCAGGACTCACTACGCAACATCTCCCTTGTTCTGAGCACCAGGAACCTAACACTTAATAAAAGACCTGTTATACTAGCTTGTTATGATGATGCATTAGCGATTGCTGCGTTGAAAAGTTAGTGATGTATTTATTAGAGATGAGCGGGTTCGGTTCCCTACACCACCCGCGGCTCCCACTCCCCTGCCCCTCCACCACCCACAGCACCTCCTGCCCCCCGTCCACCCACAGCATCTGCAGACACCCTCTTCCATCCGCGGTCCCCCCCCTCCCCCACCCACGGCACCCCCGCACCTGCCCCTCCACCACCTGCAGCACCTCCGGACCCCATCCGCTGCACCACCCACACCTGCCCCTTCCCCACCGGTGGCGCCTCCGGACCCCTACCCCACCCCTTGCACCCCTGCCCTTTCCCATCCCACAGCACCTCCGGAACCCTTCACCCATCCGCAACATCCCCGCACCTGCCCCTCCCCCACCCGTGGCACCCCTGCCCCTCCCCCACCTGCAGTGCCTCTGGACCCCTCCCCCATCTGCAGCCCCAACTTCTCTGCCCCTCCCCCACCCGCAGAACCTCCCAACTCCGCCCCTCATTCACCCGCAGCATCTTCAGACACTCTCCCCCATCCGCAGTCCCCCCCGCACCCGCTACATTCTGTACATCGTGCCCTGCAGGTGCTGTTCACGCCGTCGCAAGGGGCTGTGCCTCCATCACCATCGCACACCCTTTCATTGTGCAATATTTAACCACTAACAAAGGAATGCAGGTAATACTCCATATAATACAAATATTGAACACCAGATGGGCATGCAAGGGTTAATGGGGCGTAGCCTCTTGCGATGGTGTGAAGATCGCCCGTAGGGCACGATGAAGCACCTAGTATATGATATATGTCATAAATCCACTTTAATTTTTTATGATTATTATAATGATTTGCTAAGGAAGCACACACGATCCGATGTGACTGGTTTTACATCCCGACTCTTAATAAATATCCCAAGTCTCAAATTCCTGCCTGTGCAGGAACGTCCCTTCCTCTAATGACTCCCAGTCGGGTCGGCAGCAAAAAGGGGACGTGGTCCCGTATGAGGCGCATTGCTTTGCGGGCATTGTCTTGAGGGCCGAACAGACGATTTTGACACTCCTGGGGTTCGGGAGATATGGCTGCCCCTGGGGAGTGCTGTGGCTGCAGTGCCGGTTCCTACAGTGACAGGACCTGGGTACTGGATATAATATTACAGTGCAGCACCCGGTTCCTGTCACTCAGCAGGAGCCGTCATTTTGGTGTCAGCCCTTGGCGGGTGACACCTGGGTGTGGCCCACACCCTCCGCAACCCCAATTGTGGCCCCACTGTGCCTGCTTCTGGTAGGATCCCACCATCAGGATACAGATTCAGTGGCTCATCAATGCCACCTACCATATAAGATTGATATCATTTGAAATGATTAGTCAAAATATACTAGAAATAGACACCATGGTGATAATTTAGTACAGAACAGGAGAATAGGTAAAGAGCCCAAAAATGCTTTGGTGTATGTGGCAAAACTACGGGTTCCATCATTTTTGTTTTAATTGTGCTCTCATTTCTTCCCATCATAGTGAATGTAGACTCTGTACTTTTGTAGACCTTCTCATCAGGGCTCGCTTAGCAGCACTGTAGGTCCCGGGGCAAAGCAATGCACTGAGGCCACTACCCACCTGTTCACAGGAATAAAAAAAAATCATAACTTACTCCTCCTGCAGGCCTGTGCTGTCTCTTCACATGCTTCCATACAGAGAATGGCTGTTGGCATTCTGATTGGTGGTTAGCTGCAGCAAGTCACCAATCAGAATGTTGACAGCCATTCAGTCAGCGTGGCCTGGCAGCATCCTCTTACTGCCTCCCAAGAAGCTGTGGAGGCACTAGTCCAGAGGACAGATGCCCACCAGACCAGCCTGCCCCTGATCAAAGGCCACTAGAATTGTAGGGCGCTGGATAGCTGCCCAGTTTGCCCATACTTTAAGATGGCCCTGCCTCTCATGTTCCCCAAGTCTCTTGTGTCTCGCATAATAATAATAATAATAATTAATAATGATGTTTGAATGTAATATTTACACCAAAATATGCTTATTGTCAATATATAGCTGTTACCCATAGAACTACATATTGCTTGGGGGATCAAAGTGTGAATCTGGGACCAATCAGAGGAATCCATTAAGTAGGAAAAAATGCTAATTACCTACAGTATCCTACGAATAAGCCCAAATTGAACACTAGCTACTTAGTGACTAATGTTCACAAAGCATTTAAAACTGTTGTCTTATGAAGGTGTGTGTTTGTGTGTGCGTGTATAGACAGATATATAATATATAGGGGAAAAAAATAATAATTAAAAAAAAAAATATATATATATATATATATATATATATATATATTTTACACACCACAAAGTCTGGACCTATAAGAGGGGTAGGAGTGAGGCATTTATCTATATGGGGAGCGGCTTGTTAGTTACTGGATTCGTGCTCTGCTATAGTCACATTGCTGTTTCATGCCTGTAGTACCATGTCTCACCACTGTGTTTTACTGTGCTGTTTGCAGCCTGCTGCAAAACATGTTGCTTTATTTTTGTCTTCAGTTCTGTCAAGTAGGGCTAGCCATTGGTGGACTCTCTATCGATGATACAATTGATTGGCTAATATTGATGGTATGCCACTATCTGGTAGTGCAGGCCTGGCCAACCTGTGGCTTTCCAGCTGTTGCGAAAGTACACATCCCAGCATGTCTTGCCACAGTTTTAGCATTCACTAATAGCATAACTGTGTCAGAGCATGCTGGGACTTGTAGTTTCACAACAGCTGGAGAGCCACAGGTTAGCCAGGCCTGTGCTAATGGATCATCAATGGTTTCACCCACCTATGTTCATCCCTTCTTTACAAAGAAGTGGGATGCCGGCCAATCAATGACTGGGGTGGTGGGCTTTGTAGGTGATGGGGCGGAGCTGTGGTTCGTGTTCCAACACCATTTTGAGGAGGAAATAACTATCTGGTTGAGGTTTACCATTGATGGCAATAAACCATCTGATTCTCCACCATTGATGGTTAAAGTATTCGACATTGACCATAGATCATCAATGATTTTGAATTATCGATGGTCGATGGACATCCCTACTGGCAAATGTTTGACAGCATGCTGTATGGGAGTGTCTGTATGTGAGTGAGCACTTTCAATTTCCTTTTTGCATGTGTGCTATAAATACATAGCCTTTTAGTGTAGAGTTAACTAATACACAATAGAGTTCACGTCTAGACCTCACTGATTGATCTATGCTCTGGAACTGGCGGAATGCCACCATTGTCCCCTTGGTGACCACTATGAGATCATAAACAGTATTAGGAAGAAAGGCTTTTTAAAAATAAATATTTTAAAAATAGTTAAAAGGTATTCACCTTACACAATTACACAGCTTCTAACTTTGTAATCCTAAAATTGAAACAATGTCTTATATTTACAACTCCTATGCAGGGCAAATTCCACTTTTGTGATGCTGTTATGCCTACTGTCCCTCTGCTTGTGCACACATTTGTGTTGGATTGCAGATTTGCAGAGACACACAAATTCTAAACAATGGTGCTGGTGTGTTCCTTGTGTGCTTCTTTTGCCAGTGTAACATGTGCGACTTTTGATGGATCCAAAATAATTGTATAATACATTAGTGTAAGAAAATAATTAGATTTTATATTTAGTTATATTTTGCAACATTTCACTGGTGTAATTTGGAATTATAGTTCACAGTTGCACAGTACAATGAATAATACACTCCATTCTAGGCAGAGATTAAACATGTTCAATTTCTTCAATGCGGAATGGCAAAAAAGATTTTAAACTTGTTTGTCAAAACTCGCACTGCTGCTCCAATCCAGAATTGCAGTAAAATTTGATTTGCACAAAAATGTGCCGAACTATTCATCCTTGATAATAAAGTACTGCAGAGTACAAATGTCATACAACACAACAGATACATGGAACACTGATTTGTTATCTGTATGATTACCACTGTATGATTACCATCATTTTTAAAATCCAACATTTTGTAACATTTTATTAAATAAGTAGGATTTCCTTTTAATTGGCAGTGAAATGTTCCAGTTATTTTCTGGAAAGTGCAAAACTCTATTACTGATCTGTGTTCTGGATACAACTCTGAAGGATACACTTAAAAAAGCACACTATTCGATTCCTGCCACCATTGGTAATTGTGATGGAACCTACCAGATGGTTTCGATTACAGTAAGTCATTATTGGGGAGGTGGTCGTTAGGTCGACAAGCATTAGGTCGACATACATTGGGTCGGTCACTAGGTTGACATGCAAAAAGGGCGACATGAGTTTTTCTCAGTTTTTTTTTCACCTTTTTCATACTTAACGATCCACGTGGACGACAACTGGGAACAGTAACCATGCGAGGGGACACGGTGCACTAATTGGGGTTCCCCGTCACTTTACGAAGAAAACGACACCAAAAAAAGCCCAAAAAGTCATGTCAACCTTCTTTCATGTCAACCTTGTACAGGTCAACCTGATGACCATGTTGACCTTCAGTAGTCAACCCAATGTATGTCGACATAATGCATGTCGACCTAATGAACCACACCCCATTATTGCTACTACTTTTTATAGATTTACAGTTACAAATTGAAATCTATAAAGTTAAAGTAAGTTCTGTTTGACAGAATTAAGTCAATTAAGATGTGTTAGGCAGTGACAGTCTATTAGCAGGTATGGTTCTCTTTAATGCATCATTGTATTAACAAGTTATAGTATATATTATTAAAATAACTTAAATCCCACCACAGAGGCACAAGTCATATTGTGGGTATTGATTCCAAAATATACAAACTTACATTTTTGCTAGAATATTGCGGTGGTCATTCCGAGTTGTTCGCTCGGTATTTTTTTCTCGCAACGGAGCGATTAGTCGCTAATGCGCATGCGCAATGTCCGCAGTGCTACTGCGCCAAGTAAATTTGCTATGCAGTTAGGTATTTTACTCACGGCATTACAAGGTTTTTTCTTCGTTCTGGTGATCGTAGTGTGATTGACAGGAAGTGGGTGTTTCTGGGTGGAAACAGGCCGTTTTATGGGTGTGTGCGAAAAAACGCTACCGTTTCTGGAAAAAACGCGGGAGTGGCTGAAGAAACGGAGGAGTGTCTGGGCGAACGCTGGGTGTGTTTGTGACGTCAAACCAGGAACGACAAGCACTGAACTAATCGCAGATGCCGAGTAAGTGTGGAGCTACTCAGAAACTGCTAAGAAGTGTCTATTCGCAATTTTGCTAATCTTTCGTTCGCAATTTTGATAAGCTAAGATTCACTCCCAGTAGGCGGCGGCTTAGCGTGTGCAAAGCTGCTAAACGCAGCTTGCGAGTGAACAACTCGGAATGAGGGCCTGCATTCGTTATTAAATGAGGAGGATTCTGGTTTTAAGATAGCATGAGGCACTAAACATATCAGAACCCACATTTCTTGCTGGGTTGTTCTTTCCAGGTTTGGGGCAGATGGCCCTATGTCATAACTAATAAATGTGGTTTGTCGAAAAGTAACTAAAATCCCTCAAAATATATTTTGCACTCACTATTTAAAATAAATGCCGCCATTAATATTAGTTAGCGACACTATTGGGAAGTTTTCAGTTACACACAGTGCTGAAAGTAGAGTGGTACGGAGTACCATTAGGAAATGTGTTTGTGGTACTCAGTACCACCAGCCCACCACTAGGGCATAATTTATAAGGGGCATTTTTTGTGTGTGGGACATAAAATGGTGTCAGTGGCATAACGGTGTGTGGCATAATCTCCTATATAATAGCCCAGATCTGTGACTTTGTGCCTCATTTGCTAACGCTGGGCGGAGTCACAACACTGGGTGGAGTTAGTCAAATAAATCACAGATCTGGGCAAATCTATAGGAGACTAGGAGCAGAAGCAGATGGTATGGGCATGGCACAGGCAGGGGTGCATACCACCCAGCTTTTCTTCAGACAGACAGGGGTGCATACCTCCCAGCTTTCTTCAGGCAGAAGGAGGGACACGCGCTGCGAAGAGGGGTGTGACCAACGAAAAGGGGGCATGGCTTCACGGGAGGACCCGCGATCGCGAGCCACCATTTTCATCAGTGAGGGGGCATGCCCAGCGCTCTGTGAGCTGCTGGCATGCCCCCAGGGGCGGATTATGAGTCCAGGGGGGCCCAGGGCACTTGAGACAGGGGAGAGCCCTATCTCATTGCTGTGCCTGCTGTAGATTTGGGGGCGTGACCTAATCGCGGTTCGCGTGGCCACGCCCCCTTATGCAAATTCCGGGAATTGTGTTTTGTTTTGTTTTATAGGATTTTGACCCCTCAGGGGTAAATCCAGAGGAGGTGGTCGTTCCCCCCTACAAACGCGCACAGGCAGAAGAAAGCAGGGAGGCTGCTGCCTCCCTGCAACACCACAGACCTGCCAACACGCAGCAGCGTGTTCTGACTGTAGCACAATGCTGCTGCTGTTGCTGGCAGGATGGGGGAGCTTCAGAGCTGGGACAGAGCTACTCCAGCTGGGGGGGGGGGCTAAAACTGTGGGGCCCGTGGTACGTACCCCCTGGGCCCCCCTTAATCCGGCTCTGCTGCCGGACCCCCCCCCCCCCCCTTAATTCGTACCCCCTGATGCCCCCTCTCCCTCTGTCTCCACTAAATAGACGCTGTGCGCATGCGTCTATTCACCGCTGCTCTGCTAAGCAGAACAGCGAGTACAGGAGCTTCCCAACTGCCCCCCCCCACCCCCCCACTGCGGGACACATCGGCCCACGGGTGGGACAGTGGGACAGACCCCAAAAAATGGGACTGACCCGCGAAAATCGGGACAGTTGGGAGGTATGGGGGGGTGTGAGGGGTTACGCCGTACAGACAGACGGGCACCGGCTCACTGTGTGCTTGACCCCCCACATAAGCATACTCAGCAGGGTCTCTCTGGAGTGGGGGAGCGTCACTTTCTGGCACACTCCACGCTTCTTAGCTGCAGTTTTGTGGGGCACCTGCTGCTGTGCAGGTTCCGTACCTGCCTCTGTTATCTCCAGCCCCGGCAACCCCACCGCTAGATACAGCGCTGCCGCCCGCAGTGAGGTGCGCCCAGCTCCTTCACACACTTTAGCCGGCGGGCAGCGCTGCTTGCAGGCTCCGACCCCCTCCTCCCTCCAGCTGCAGCGTCTCCTAGGGGCTAACCAGTCACTCCCAGTCTCCCCTTACCACAGTGCCTGGCAGCCGCGAGGTATGCGCCGCGTGCATGCTATGACCTCCTCATCCCTCCAGCCGCAGCGTCTCCTGGGGGCTAACCAGTCACTCCCAGTCTCCCCTTACCACAGTGCCCGGCAGACGCGAGGTCTGCAACGCATGCATGCTATGACCCCCTCCTCCCTCCAGCCGCAGCGTCTCCTGGGGGCTAACCAGTCACTCCCACTTTCCCCTTACCACAGTGCCCGGCAGCCGCGCGAGGTCCGCGGTGTGTGACTGAGGAGTGGGGGGGAGGGATGCGGATGGGTAGAGGAAGCAGGACTCCAGCCTGAGAGAGTCAGCCATGCCAAGTCTCCACCAGCAGCAGATCCCAACAGGTTGGAGTGGAAAAGCAGCAGCCAGCAGCAGTGACTCCGGTAAGACACATCTGTCTGTCACCACTGTTTTGTTCCTAATACCAATCTCTCCCATGCCCTGTGTTCTGTCATGTCCCTGTCACCCCTGGCCTTGCCCTGTCACCATTATCCTGGCCCTTTCACCATTATCCTGGCCCTTTCACCCTTATCCTGGCCCTTTCACCCTTATCCTGGCCCTTTCACCCTTATCCTGGCCCTGTAGCCCCTGTCCTGGCCCCGTCGCCCCTGTCCTGGCCCCGTCGCCCCTGTCCTGGCCCCGTCGCCCCTGTCCTGACCCTGTCACCCCTGTCCTGGCCCTGTTACTGCATACCCTCCAACTATCTTTTTGGCAGGTACAATACCCGCAGCGCCTCCAGACCCCTCCCCAATGCACCACACCTCCGCACCTTCCCCTCCATGACATGTGGCACTCCACCCCTCCCCCACACGCTGTGCCTCCAGACCCCCTACACCACCCGTGGCTCCCACTCCCCTGCCCCTCCACCACCCACAGCACCTCCAGACCCCCTCCACCATCCACCCCTCATATGTCTCCCCCCACACCTGCCCCCCATCCACCCGCAGCATCTGCAGACACCCTCCTCCATCCGCGGTCCCCCCCTCCCCCACCCACGGCACCCCCGTACCTGCCCCTCCACCACATGCAGCACCTCCAGACCCCCTTCCCCATCCGCTGCACCACCCGCACCTGCCCCTTCCCCACCGGTGGCGCCTCCAGACCCCCTACCCCACCCCTGGCACCCCTGCCCTTTCCCATCCCACAGCACCTCCGGAACCCTTCACCCATCCGCAACATCCCGCACCTGCCCCTCCCCCACCCGTGGCAGCCCTCCCCCACCTGCAGAGCCTCCGGACCCCTCCCCCATCTGTAGCCCCCACTTCTCTGCCCCTACCCCACCCTCAGCACCTCCCGACTCCACCCCCCCTCAACCCGCAGCATCTTCAGACACCCTCCCCCATCCGCAGTCCCCCCCGCACCCGCTACATTCTGTACATCGTGCCCTGCAGGTGCTGTTCACGCCATCGCAAGGGGCTGCGCCTCCATCACCATCGCACGCCCTTTCATTGTGAAATATTTAACCACTAACAAAGGAATGCAGGTAATACTCCATATAATACAAATATTGAATCCCAGATAGGCATGCAAGGGTTAAGGGGGCGTAGCCCCTTGCGATGGTGTGAAGAGCGCCCGTAGGGCATATGTAAGGCATTACAGTGTGTGGCATAATGTGCTATGGTGTCTGGCATAATGTGTAATAAGCATTACGGTATGTGGCATAATGTGTAATAAGCATTACGGTGTGTGGCATAATGTGTAAGGGGCATTACGGTATTTGGCATAATGTGTAAGGGGCATTACAGTCTGTGGCATGATGTGGCCAAGCCTCAATTGTCATGTAGCCACTGGCCTAGTTTTGTGTGACCACGCCCCCTCATGACTTGTAACCATGCCCATTTTTACTGTCCGTTCCACTACGGAAAAAATTTCTACTTGCACCACTGGTTACACTTAACAGATTCCAAGATAGAAACAAACTGTAATTTAACAAGTTACTATAAACCATATGCATAAATGTAGTGCTATAGAAGTCAAGCATATCTGAATTATTTAAGAACACACAGGCATAACATTACTAAATGAGATTCTACATGATAAAAATTCACACAAATGGTCACTGAAAAATATAAATAAAACTCAGAAACAGGACAAATACGATCACATACTTTGAAGGTAATCTGCCATTTGAGGGAATGCTATTGTATGAGGTGGACAGTTCTTAGTAGCAGGCTCAATCCCAAAACATATTTGCAGAATCCACCCTACCATGTGATATAATAATTCACTTACATACTAATATGTTTAAAACAGAAATTCACTTATATACTAATATGTTTAAAACAGAGATTTGCTTACATACCAGTATGTTTAAAACAATTATTGCTCTTTTGTCAATTACACATTTTTAGCATGGGTTTCACAAATGTCCTATAACTCTCTATTTGAACAGTGCAGGGATATGGCATTAACTTCACCAAATATTGTATATGTTCTCTCACTTGTACATATGAAACTTGAATACAATGTATTGATTCCATTGAGAGCCACATTATCCCTATAGATCCTTTTATGGTGGCCGCATTTGTCATTGACACATTTTTATTTATAAAAAAGTCTCCACAAGAATGGTCTCTGCTGGGATACCTTTTTTATCCTAAAATTGTTTCTTGTTACAGCTGCTGTCTAGATTTTTTTTGACCTTTTGTAAACTAGTGAAATTTGTCCTGAAAGTCAAAGTCCATGTTGTCTAGATGATTATGCCTGTCAATCAACTCTCCCTGTTCTATTCTCTAATATGTTTACCTATTTGGCTGGATTAAATCCTCTGCAACTTTATTCATATATTTAGTAATTTCTTTCAGCACAGATTAAGGGCCTTATTCACGTTTATTAGCAAACCAAAAAAGTTATCAATTGGGTAAAACCATGTGCACTGCAGGTGGGTAAGATACAGGTTGAGTATCCCTTATCCAAAATGCTTGGGAACAGAAATATTTTGGATATTGGATTTTTCCGTATTTTGGAATAACTGCATACCAAAATGAGATATCATGGCGATGGGACCCAAGTCTAAGCACAGAAAGCATTTATGTTTCATATACGGGATCCGGTCTGAAGATCGACAGTGTCTAGGTTGACAATGTTTAGGTCGACCACAATAGGTCGACAGTCACTAGGTCGACATGGATGGAAGGTCGACAGGGTTTCTAGGTCGACATGTGCTAGGTCGACAGGTCTAAAGGTCGACATGAGTTTTTCACATTTTTTTTTCTTTTTTTGAATTTTTTCATACTTAACGATCCACGTGGACTACGATTGGAACGGTAAAGTGTGCCGAGCGAAGCGGTAGCGGAGCGAAGGCACCATGCCCGAAGCATGGCGAGCGAAGCGAGCCATGCGAGGGGACGCGGTGCACTAATTTGGGATCCCGGTCACTCTACGAAGAAAACGACACAAAAATAAATAAATCCTCATGTCGACCTTTAGACCTGTCGACCTAGCACATGTCGACCTAAAAACCCGGTCGACCTTCCATCCATGTCGACCTAGTGACCGTCGACCTATAGTGGTCGACCTAAACATTGTCGACCTAGACACTGTCGATTTGATGAACCACACCCTTCATATACACCTTATACACACAGCCTGAAGGTCATTTTAGCCAATATTTTTTATAACTTTGTGTATAAAAACAAAGTTTGTGTACATTGAGCCAGGGCTGGACTGGCCATCTGGCACTTCTGGCAAATGCCAGAAGGGCCGATGGCCACGTGGGCCGGACCAGCCGACCCCCTCTTGTGTCACTGAGACACGCTGCCGCTCAGTCCGGCGGCAGCGTGTCTCAGCTGTCAGGAGCTCAGAGCGCGCCAGCGCGGCTATGTCTGGCGGCGTGCAGCGGACTTCAAACCAGCCGCCGGTTCGTGAGCCGATCAGAGCTCGCGGACCGGCAGCCAATCAGGAGCCGCCACTGCCGGTCTGCGAGCTCTGATTGGCTCACGAACCGGCGGCTGGTTGGAAGTCCTCTACACGCCGCCAGACATAGCCGTGCTGGCGCGCTCTGAGAGCTCCTGACACCTCACATCACAGCCGGAGGAGCAGCAGCAGCGGTAAGCAGCTGCAGCACTGCTGTGAGGGCAATTGGCTGGCACTGTGGTGGCATTTGTATACCTGGCACTGTGGGGGCAATTGGCTGCCACTGTGGGGGCAATTGGCTGCCACTGTGGGGGCAATTGTTTACCTGGCACTGTGGGGGCATTTGTATACCTGGCACTGTGGGGGCAATTGTATACCTGGCACTGTGTAACTAGATGGTTTCTAGCGTTGCAGGACTTTAAGTTTACTGTCGAACATAGACCGGGAACACAATTGGCCAACGCAGATGCATTGTCTCGCATCTTCTGTTTGGGGGCTACAAGTGTTCCGGCCCCTAGGTCGAAACGGGAGGGGGATATGTGACAAGAACACTGGGATAGTGTTTGAGGGCAGGTATATTTGTCCCAGGTTCTTGTCTTACATGTTTTAGAAAATGTTAACTTCTAGGAAAAATGCTTTTTGTTTTGTCTGAACCTTTTCAGTTTGCTGTAAAAGCTGGGTAAAGGCTCTGAGAGAGAGATAAGGCGAGTTCTAGACATTGGGCCCAGTTCGGGTCTTTGGCCTCACAGAGGGCTAATCAGGGTTTCAGCTGTGTAAGAGTGATATAGTGCTTCTAACCTGATTAGTATGGGCAGACTGCCTGGGAAGGCTGCAGGATCTGTGTGTGAGAGACACGCTTTCTGATGCAAGTAAGCTATACAGTATGTACTGAAGAACTCTGTGTTTTGTTTAGTGACAGTTAGGAACTTCCTATGTTTAGTTAGTGCCGGACAGGCAAGGTATTTTTATTTTGGGGTTTGTTTTATTTTCTGTTTCAATAAAACTGGCCGGGGTCAGTTGTACCAGAAACTGGACTTGTGTTGTTCCTCAGCTGCTGCGTGCTGCCATATTCCCCAGGAAAAGGCACCTTGCACCCCTACAGTGTTACAATATATATATATATAATCTAGTTGTATTCCGGCGGCACTCACTCAGGACTTGTACAGCAAATCAATAAAGCAGAGACAACGCTCTTAACTCAGTTAACGTTTCAGATTTATATCTTTCGCTGTTCTGACGAAAGATATAAATCTGAAACGTTAACTGAGTTAAGAGCGTTGTCTCTGCTTTATTGATTTGCTGTACAAGTCCTGAGTGAGTGCCGCCGGAATACAACTAGATTACATGCACGTGAGTGACGGAGGGCACCCAGGCGTTCTACACTTAAGACAGTGAGTGCCGGTAATTTGTCTTAACTATATATATATATATATATATATATATATATATATATATATATATATATATATATATATATATATATATATATATATATATATATATATATATTTCTCCATCACAAGTCTCTGAGTTCCACAGCATCCTTCCTGTATATATCTCTCTTACACTAAAGGCAACTGGGCAATTACCTTTGAAGTAAGTGAAGTGCCGGACTAACAGCATACTGTGTGTGTGTGTGTGTATATGTATGTATGTATGTATGTATGTATATATATATATATATATATATATATATATATTGTGACAAGAACACTGGGATAGTGTTTGAGGGCAGGTATATTTGTCCCAGGTTCTTGTCTTACATGTTTTAGAAAATGTTAACTTCTAGGAAAAATGCTTTTTGTTTTGTCTGAACCTTTTCAGTTTGCTGTAAAAGCTGGGTAAAGGCTCTGAGAGAGAGATAAGGCGAGTTCTAGACATTGGGCCCAGTTCGGGTCTTTGGCCTCACAGAGGGCTAATCAGGGTTTCAGCTGTGTAAGAGTGTTATAGTGCTTCTAACCTGATTAGTATGGGCAGACTGCCTGGGAAGGCTGGAGGATCTGTGTGTGAGAGACACGCTTTCTGATGCAAGTAAGCTATACAGTATGTACTGAAGAACTCTGTGTTTTGTTTAGTGACAGTTAGGAATATCTTATGTTTAGTTAGTGCCGGACAGGCAAGGTATTTTTATTTTTGGGTTTTGTTTTATTTTCTGTTTCAATAAAACTGGCCGGGGTCAGTTGTACCAGAAACTGGACTTGTGTTGTTCCTCAGCTGCTGCGTGCGGCCATATTCCCCAGGAAAAGGCGCCTTGCACCCCTACAGTGTTACAACTTGGTGGAGAATGCGAGCACACCGTTCTGCGCATAAGTGAAAGCAGCAGCTTTGTGAGGCCTGCAGAAAACGGTGGTTTATGCAGATACAGCCCAGTGTGAAGTTACTGAGACTCACCCCTGAGGGTTTGATATGTCCTGGGTGAAAGCAGCTACAAAGCCGCCTGAAAAATCTGTCGACATGGAGGATCTGCTTAAAGCCTTGCTGCAAGCTACAGCGGCTCAGCAGGAGGCCAACCGACAGCAGCAGGTGGCAATGGAAGAAAATAGGAGACAACAGCAGGTGGCAATGGAGGAAAATTGGAGACTACAGCAGGAGGCCAACAGACAGCAGCAGGTGGCAATGGAGGAAAATATAAGACAGCAGCAGGTGGCAATGGAGGAAAATAAGAGACAACAGCAGGCAGTTGTTGATGAACTTTACAGGCAACAGCGTCAGGATAGACAGGCCTTAACAGAAGTGGTGCAGAGCCTTGCAGCCCGGATTGGAGATGTGGCCGTCAGTGCTCCGACCAGCTCTAGTTCTATACGGGCCAGTCACTTCCTGCAGAAAATGACAGAGGCTGATGATGTGGAGGCCTACTTGACCACGTTTGAAAGGACTGCAGAGCGTGAGAACTGTCCAAAAGCACAGTGGGCCAGTCTGCTGGCACCTTTCCTGTCAGGTGAGCCCCAAAAAGCTTACTTTGATTTAAGCCCTGCTGAGGCTCGGGACTATGATAAACTAAAGACTGAGATCCTGACCCGCCTGGGAGTCACGCTGTCAGTACGAGCACAACGGGTGCACCGTTGGCTGTACGCCATGGAGAAGCCTCCGCGCTCCCAGATGCACGACCTTATTCAGCTAACAAAAAAATGGCTACAGCCAGAGACATTAACTGGTCCCCAGATGGTGGAAAGAGTCGTCATGGACCGCTACTTGAGATCTTTGCCCATGGTCCTGCGCAAGTGGGTGAGCCATGGAAACCCGGGTACTGCTGACCAATTAGTGGACATGGTAGAGAGGTATTTGGCAGCAGAGGAACTACTGATGACCACCCAGCAACCCATAGATCCTCGACAGCGCCCTTCAGTAAAGACTGGTAAGACTGTTCCGTGGGAAAACGTTGCTGGGCGGTTAAGAGAACGCAGGGCTGGAGAGACTGTAAACACTGGCCCTGGAGACAGGCCAATGGGGCTAGAACGGTCTATGCTGCCCAAACGGGTTGATAATCGTGTGGTTAAATGTTTTAGGTGTGGTATGCCAGGTCATGTTATTGCCAATTGCCCAGTCACGCAAGAACCCATGCAATGTGATGCTGCCTTTGAATGTCGCAGAATGTCTTTCTTTGCTAGGTTAGCCTGTACTGTGGTACCTTCACCTGAGCTGGAAAAACAAATGTGTGATGTGTTCTTAGAGGGTAACCGGGTAGAGGCCTTGCTAGATTCAGGAAGTTTAGTTACCCTCGTGAAAGCTGGGTTAGTGAACCCCTTAAAGGTCCAGCAAATACCTATTGGGGTAACTTGCATACATGGGGATACCCAACATTATGCCACTGCTGAGGTGAATATAGAAACTTGTTGTGGGTCAGCAATGGTTAAAGTGGGACTGGTCCCTACCTTGGTGCATGAGGCCATAATAGGGAGGGATTTTCCTCATTTTTGGAAACTGTGGGAATCACGGTTATCAACAGATGTGAGAAGTAAAAAGCCAGTTGATAATACCGGTGATTTTATGGATGTACGTGGGTCTTCGGAACTTTCTGGCCCTTTGCCTTTTGCTAGTTTGGCTGGGGAAGTGACAGATGGGGAGTCCAGTGAGGACCCTCTTGCCGGGAACAGAGACATAGTAGTTAGAACTGAAAGCGTGCCTGACCTGGAGGTAAAGAAGGATCTGTTTGCGTCTGAACAGTTAAAGGATCCTACCTTAATAAAGGCTAGAGAGAATGTTAAGATTGTTAATGGGGAACCTGTGGTACCAGGTGACAGGGTTACGTATCCCCACATGGCCATCTGTAATGAGCTCTTGTACCACATTGTCAAAAGGGGTGAGGATGTGGTGGAACAGCTGGTAGTTCCCCAGCCTTATCGGAGAACGGTACTAGATTTAGCTCATAGTCACGTTACCGCAGGACATTTAGGGGCAGAAAAAACCACTGAAAGAGTTTTACAAAGGTTCTTTTGGCCAGGGGTTTATAAAGAAGTGTCTGAATATTGTTCTTCCTGTCCTGAATGCCAGTATCATGCCCCTAGACCCCATTTCAGGAGCCCACTAGTTCCCATGCCTATCATAGAGGTCCCGTTTGACAGAATAGCCATGGATCTCGTGGGGCCCTTGTTAAAGTCTGCTCGGGGCCATCAGTATATCCTGGTAATTATGGACTATGCCACTCGATATCCTGAGGCTGTCCCTTTACGCACTATCACAACCAAGGCGATAGCTAGGGAGCTGGTGCAGGTATTTAGTAGAGTGGGAATACCAAAAGAAATTTTGACTGACCAAGGTACTCCATTTATGTCAAGGATCATGAAAGAGTTGTGCAAGTTATTTAAGGTCACTCACCTCAGGACGTCCATCTACCATCCCCAAACTGACGGGTTGGTGGAAAGGTTTAATAAAACATTAAAAAGTATGTTAAAAAAGGTTGTTGAGAGAGATGGGAAAAACTGGGATTGTTTGTTGCCCTACTTGTTAATGGCCATCAGAGAAGTTCCTCAGTCCTCTACGGGGTTTTCTCCATTTGATTTGTTGTGTGGTAGACACCCCAGAGGGCTGTTGGATATTGCCAAAGAGACGTGGGAAGGACAGCCCACTCCTTATAGAAGCGTTATTGAGCATGTAACACAAATGCAGGATAGGATTGCAGCCGTGGTACCTGTTGTCAGAGAGCACATGGAACAGGCCCAAAGTGCTCAACAGAGGGTCTATAACCGGAGTGCCAAGATACGGGAATTTGCTCCTGGAGATAGAGTTCTTGTTTTGGTACCCACTGTGGAAAGCAAATTCCTAGCTAAATGGCAGGGTCCATTTGAGATTAGGGAAAAAGTGAATGAGGTTAATTACAAAGTATACCAGCCGGGAAAGAGAAAACCCGAACAGATCTACCATGTTAACTTAATCAAACCCTGGAAAGATAGGTTGTCTCTGTCAGCGGAGCCTTGCCCTTCGGTGTCTTCACCCCGGTTGCTTCCCGCAGTGAAGGTGTCAGAGACATTATCAGCTGATCAGAACAATCAGGTTAAAGAATTTCTCATCCAAAATAGGGAGGTATTTTCAGAGCTGCCTGGCCGAACGACCATAATAAAACATGACATTGTCACAGAACCAGGGGTCAGGGTTCATTTAAAGCCATATAGGATTCCTGAAGCTCAGCGAGAAGCTATTTCTAAGGAAGTTAAAACCATGTTAGAACTGGGAGTCATAGAGGAGTCTAACAGTGAGTGGTCCAGTCCCATAGTGCTCATCCCGAAGCCCGACGGTAGCATACGCTTCTGTAATGACTTTCGTAAGTTAAATGAGGTGTCCAAGTTTGACGCATACCCCATGCCCCGTGTGGATGAGCTTGTAGAAAGGCTGGGAACAGCCAGGTTTCTCACCACATTGGACCTGACCAAAGGTTACTGGCAAATACCTTTTATCTGATAGCGCCAAAGAAAAAACAGCCTTTTCGGTTCCGGAGGGGCTGTACCAGTATAAGATGTTACCCTTTGGGTTGCATGGGGCTCCAGCAACCTTTCAACGGGCGATGGATAAAATTTTGAGGCCCCATAGAAAATATGCAGCTGCCTATTTGGATGATGTAGTAATTCACAGTACAGACTGGGGGTCCCATTTGGTTAAAGTACAAGCAGTACTGGACTCAATCAGAGAGGCAGGGTTAACTGCTAACCCAAAGAAGTGCTGCCTCGCAATGGAGGAGGTCAAATACTTGGGCTTCACCATAGGCAGAGGTCTGATTAGGCCCCAATTGAATAAAGTTGATGCTATTCAAAACTGGCCTCGTCCAGTGAATAAAAAACAGGTAAGGGCTTTTTTGGGAATTACTGGGTACTATAGACGGTTTATTCCTAATTTTGCGACCACAGCGGTGCCGTTGTCAGACCTTACCAAAGGGAAGCAGTCAAATGTGGTGAAATGGAACCCTGATGCAGAAAAGGCGTTCCAAGCGTTAAAAGTGGCTTTGTGTTCACAACCGGTGTTGATAACACCAGATTTTTCAAAAGAATTTGTGGTACAGACAGATGCCTCAGAGGTAGGGATAGGTGCTGTGCTGTCCCAAACCAGAGATGGGGACGAACACCCTATCATTTATTTGAGTAGGAAACTCAATGAGCATGAAAAAAGGTATGCCATTGTGGAAAAGGAGGCTTTGGCTATTAAGTGGGCACTAGATACCTTGAGGTATTACCTCTTGGGTAGACAATTCAGACTAGTGACAGACCATGCCCCTTTAAAATGGATGTATGTAAATAGAGGCAAGAATGCTCGTGTAACTAGATGGTTTCTAGCGTTGCAGGACTTTAAGTTTACTGTCGAACATAGACCGGGAACACAATTGGCCAACGCAGATGCATTGTCTCGCATCTTTTGTTTGGGGGCTACAAGTGTTCCGGCCCCTAGGTCGAAACAGGGGAGGGGGATATGTGACAAGAACACTGGGATAGTGTTTGAGGGCAGGTATATTTGTCCCAGGTTCTTGTCTTACATGTTTTAGAAAATGTTAACTTCTAGGAAAAATGCTTTTTGTTTTGTCTGAACCTTTTCAGTTTGCTGTAAAAGCTGGGTAAAGGCTCTGAGAGAGAGATAAGGCGAGTTCTAGACATTGGGCCCAGTTCGGGTCTTTGGCCTCACAGAGGGCTAATCAGGGTTTCAGCTGTGTAAGAGTGTTATAGTGCTTCTAACCTGATTAGTATGGGCAGACTGCCTGGGAAGGCTGGAGGATCTGTGTGTGAGAGACACGCTTTCTGATGCAAGTAAGCTATACAGTATGTACTGAAGAACTCTGTGTTTTGTTTAGTGACAGTTAGGAATATCTTATGTTTAGTTAGTGCCGGACAGGCAAGGTATTTTTATTTTTGGGTTTTGTTTTATTTTCTGTTTCAATAAAACTGGCCGGGGTCAGTTGTACCAGAAACTGGACTTGTGTTGTTCCTCAGCTGCTGCGTGCGGCCATATTCCCCAGGAAAAGGCGCCTTGCACCCCTACAGTGTTACAATATATATATATATATATATATATATATATATATATATATATATATATATTTATCCAATGTACCCTAGATCAAATGATACAGCGTGTATCTCGTATGTGTGTATGTATATACATATATGTATAACATATACAGTATGTACAGTATACTGTATATGAAGTTTGTATGTATTTGTAGGCATGTATTTATGTATATATGTGTGTTTGTGTGCTTGGGTATGTATGTATGTTTGTGTATGTATGAATATGAAATATATATAATCTCCAAGTAGATCCTGCACTCTCATCTCATTGGTTCCAGCGTGGCAGGTGCTCCTAATAGACCATGACAGTCCACTGGAAATAACAATGTTCTCCACGAAGTGGAAGGTGCACTCACGCGAGTATATAAATCAGTCCAAATATAAAAGCATAATGCATGCGGCTCCGGACCGGCGGCAGCGGCTTCAGCTCCTTCACTGCTTTATGCGGTGGGAGTATCTTCGGTGGGCTAATCGACCCCATTGTGCCCGATTAGAGGCTGAATTGGTACATTGGCCATTACATTTACTCAAAGGTTTAGAATAAACATTTTTTTTTCGGGTGCTCCCAGGATTTCCGGCTACATCCGGTCCGGGAGCTTTAAATAGAGACCCTGTGGCTGGCAACAGGTATGCAGCACAGGGACGCCACAGATCCTCTATAGCACAGTAAGTAATACCCTTAAGGGGGTGGTTTATCCATTTGAAGCAGATGCTTACCATGTTTCTGCATTGATTATTTAGTGTATGCATCGGTTTATACCCTGTTGCTGCATCTGGGTAACAGCAGCTGGACTTAGAGGTATGTGTTATGTGAGCACCATAAGGTGATGTGACCCCACATTATACCGTTCTTGGTCATTAGGTTGATTGTATGGTTTCATTGTTCTAGACATATATGTATTCCTTCTAAGCATGAGATTGGTTTGGAACACACATCTGCTTAGTTTACCTCCTTCCTATTGGGGTCATGTCTGCCTGAGGTGAGTTAGGCCCCATGGAGGCGAATTGATTACCACAGATGGAGGTGGTATGACACCATGTTGTTTTTACAGTTTTTCACCACTGATGTAGGTGGGGATGGGCTAGGATGTGGATATTAGCATGCATATGTCTCACACATAGATGGCATGATATGATTTGAGTGTTTATAAGGCCTGGGAGACTGAGTCTCCTAATATGCACTTTTGTGTTCTTGTTACAGATTTTTTCAAGCCTATGAAAATTTGATGTTGATACTATGATCATGTATTGCCAGTCTTGAGAAAGGTTCGCAATTGAACCGAAACGTCGACATTGAGGCTATCCATTGATCACAATAAAGCTTATGCTTTTATATTTGGACTGATTTATATACTCGCGTGAGTGTACCTTCCACTTCGTGGAGAACATTGTTATATACTCTGTGTGTGTGTGTGTGTGTGTGTGTATATATATATATATATATATATATATATATATATATATATATATATATATATATATATATATATATATATATATATATATATATATATTACATATTTACATACACGGAAACCCCCCTGACTAAATCCTGCGTTTGCACCTGTTGGGAGTACAAATCCTGTTGCGAGACACTTTGTCACCCATGGACATAAACTGAGTGACTTTTCTTACATGCCAATTGACCATGTGCCACCCCTAAGAAGGGGAGGGATAGACACAAGCTTCTATTGCAAAAAGAATGCAGGTGGATTTACCATCTGGATGCTATGGCCCCTCAGGGCTGAATGAAGAATTCTCATTTGCGCCTTTTCTTTAGGATAATGATTGCTGATGACTGATGGATCTTATTTGATTTGTTTATATACTTGTTACTATACCTGGGGTCAGGGCCGGCAACAGAAATCTTGGGGCCTGGTACAGAGATATCTCTGGGGCCCCCTCAGAGCAACAAAATTTTCTGCGCTATATAATAAACTGTTATTAAATAAATATATATTTTTTTATTTATCTACAGTATACAGATATGTAAATTTGTATATTATTATTATTATTATTATTATTATTATTATTACATTTTTTTTATAGGGCGCCACAAGTGTTTCGCAGCGCCGTACAAAGGACAGTACAGGGAGACAAAACTTAGCATAACAGTAAATAAATAACAAAAATGGAGTGCAGGTAACAAAGAGCAACACAATTCTCAAAACATAATACAGCTTAGATGTAAGTAGCGAAGGAGTAATCATTGTACTACTTGGGGCTGGCGGCCATAGATAGAGATGAGCCTTTACCAGCAGGAGAGAAAGCAGGTAAAGATGGTCGCTGAGTGAAATGTGTCAAGAAGAGGGTTTAGACAAGAGGAAAGAGGGCCCTGCTCTGAAGAGCTAACAATCTAGTGGGGAGGGGCAACAGACAGATGACATGAGGTGCAAGCAGGTAAGCCTGATGGTGGTATGCGAGCAAAGCAGAGATGTCCAAGGCCTGGAGCAGGGGGATGGAGGAGCAGCCTAAGGACTAGGTTATGCATTGGAGGGGTACGCTTTGATGAATAGGTGGGTTTTCAATGCCCGTTTGAAGCTTTGCAAGGTCGGGGAGAGTCTAATGGAGCGGGGGAGCGCATTCCAATGAAGGGGTGCAGCACGGGCAAAATCCTGAACTCGTGCATGGGAAGCAGTGACCAAGGCAGAGGAGAGGCGACGGTCATCAGCCGACCGTAGTGGGCGGGAGGGAGTATGAAGGGAGAGGAGGTTGGAGATGTAGGGAGCAGTGGAATTAGAGATGGCCTTGTATGTGAGGGTGAGGAGTTTGAAGAGGATTCTGTAGGGGAATGGGAGCCAGTGTAGATTTTGTTGAAGGGGAGTGGCAGAAGTGGTGCGGCGGGAGAGGAAGATGAGCCTAGCTGCAGAGTTGAGGACAGATTGGAGGGGAGCGATGTGGGAGCAAGTGAGGCCAGTGAGGAGCACATTGCAGTAGTCAAGTCGTGAGATGACCAGTGAGTGGATGATTAGTTTAGTTGCACTCTGGGAGAGAAATGGCCTGATGCGAGCAATGTTGCGTAGCTGGAACCGACAAGATTGCGCCAGAGCTTGGATGTAGGGTGCAAAGGAGAGGGAGGAGTCAAGAGTGACGCCCAGGCAGCGGAGTTGGGGAACGGGGGAGATGATAGTGTTGTCAACAGTGATAGAGATGTTTGTAGGGGGTGTTGCTCTGGCTGGGGGAAAGATAATAAGTTCAGTTTTATCCATGTTGAGCTTCAGAGAGCGCTCAGACATCCAGGAGGAGATGGCAGAGAGGCAGCTGGAGAGCTGAGAGAGGACAGAGGGGGACAGATCAGGAGAGGTAGAGTTGTGTGTCATCAGCATAGAGGTGGTATTGAAGGCCAAAGGAGTTAATGAGCGCACCCAGGGAAGAGGTGTAGAGGGAGAACAGAAGGGGGCCTAGGACAGAACCCTGAGGGACACCAACAGGAAGGATGGAAGGGTGTGAGGTGGTTCCGGAGGCAGACACAGAGAAGGAGCGGTTAGTGAGGTATGAGGTAAACCAGTCAAGGACGGTGCTAGAGATGCCAACATTTTGGAGTGTACGGAGGAGGAGAGGGTGATCCACGGTGTCAAAGGCAGCAGAGAGGTCCAGAAGGATGAGCAAAGAGAAGTGGCCCTTGGATTTGGCCGAAAGCAGGTCACTGGTGACTTTCACCAGGGCAGTCTCGGTGGAGTGGAGTGGGCGAAAGCCAGATTGTAGTGGATCAAGGATGGAGTGGTCAGAGAGGTAGCTTGTGAGACGGCTGTAGACCAGTCGTTCAAGTAGTTTGGAGGCGAAAGGGAGAAGAGAGATGGGGCGCTAGCTAGTGAGTGATGAAGGGTCGAGGTTGGCTTTTTTGAGAATAGGGGACACCAGAGCATGTTTGAATGGTGAGGGAAAGATGCCAGTAGAGAGCGATAGGTTAAAGAGGTGAGCAAGGTGGGAGCATGCAGAGGGGGGGAGGGAGCGGAGAAGACGGGAGGGGAGGGGGTCCAAGTGGCAGGTTGTGGGGGGAGAGGATAAGATGAGGGAGTGGACTTCCTTGTCTGAGGTGGGACGGAAGCAGGACAGAGTGGGATAGATGGACGGGAGGGATGGTGGGAGCAGGGGGGCAGCAGAGGGGTGACGGGAGGAGATGTAATTTTGAATATCCTCAATTTTGGAGATGAAGAAGGAGGCAAAGTCAGTGGGAGTGAGGGAAGAGGGGAGGGGGGCGAAGGAGAGTGTTGAAAGTTTCAAAGAGTCGGCGTGGACTGGAGGACTGAGAAGAGATGAGTGTTTGGAAAAAGGATTGCTTGGTATATCTCTCCTTCCTCCCCCACACACACTATGGTCTGTCTCTCCCCAATAACTCCATGATAATTCCCTGCTCACACCAGTGGCGGATTTAGCGGGGGGCGATTAGGACGAACGCCCCCCCTCCACATACCGGCACCGGGATGGAGGCCGGGTACCGCCGCGGTGTTGGGAACGGGGTGGAGAGCGGTGCAGCGCAGCGGGGGAAAGAAAGAGAGAGAGAGAGTCCTGACGCGCGTACAGGGAGGAGGGGGCGTGGTCAGAACAGAGGCCGGCGGGGACAGGCTACAGTGATTGTGTAGTGTACACTGCTGCCTCTGCCGTCCGTTCTCTGAGGAGACAGAGAAGGGACGGCATAGGCAGCAGTGTACACAATCACTGTAGCCTGTCCCCGCCGGCCTCTGTTCTGACCACGCCCCCTCCTCCCTGTACGCGCGTCAGGACGCTCTATTTCTTTCTCCCCGTCAGGACGCTCTCCACCCCGTTCCCAACACCGCGGCGGGACCCGGCCTCCATCCCGACTCCTCATGCTGCTGCGGAGTCGGACTCCAAAATACGAGTAGGTGTCAATGTATGCCATGTCTCCTCCCCTCCAAGCTAAAGTGTGTGTGTGTGTGTGTGTATGTGTGTGTGCCATATCTTCCACCCCCCTTCTCCTCCTAGTTAAAGTGTGTGTGCCATGTCTCCCCTGTTAACTAAAGTGTCTGTGTGCCATTTCTCCCCCCTCTTCTCCTAACTAAAGTGTATGATATGTCCCCCCTCCTAGCTAAAGTGTGTATGTGCCACGTCTCCCTCCCTCCCCCCTGTGTGTTTTTTCCTCGCTGCCCCAGTATAAGTTAATAAGGGGGTAGGATTCCCCTTGCCCCCAGTGCCTGCATTATTTTAGCTCATTCAGTGTACTGTAATGTGAATTTAGGCTCATTCTGCGTGCTGTAATGTGAATTTCGGCTCATATAGTGTGCTACAATGTGAATTTCGGCTCATTCTGCGTGCTATAATGTGAATTGCGGCTCATTCAGTGTGCTACAATGTGAATTTTGGCTCAGTGTGCTATAATGTGAATTTCGGCTCATTCAGTGTGCTATAATGTGAATTTCGGCTCAGTGTGCTACAATGTGAATTTCGGCTCATACAGTGTGCTATAATGTGAATTTCGGCTCAGTGTGCTACAATGTGAATTTCGGCTCATACAGTGTGCTATAATGTGAATTTCGGCTCATTCAGTGTGCTATAATGTGAATTTCAGCTCATACAGTGTGCTATAATGTGAATTTCGGCTCATACAGTGTGCTACAATGTGAATTTCGGCTCATTCAGTGTGCTACAATGTGAATTTCGGCTCATTCAGTGTGCTACAATGTGAATTTCAGCTCATACAGTGTGCTATAATGTGAATTTCGGCTCATTCAGTGGCGTTCGATTATGAAGGGCTCTAGCTGTTTGACCTGGACTGTCATTTTCTCCTGATGTGCTGTGGATTCCGGAGTTTCCAGTACCTTTTGGGAGGGTAATTTGAGTACCAGATGCCAGCTAGCCCCATCCACTTCACATGTGGTTACATGCTCGTTTTAACTGTCAAATTGTGAGTGCTTAGTGTGATTAAATCTGTTGTCTTTTGTCCAACTGGTCTGTTCTATGATTTGTCTCTTCATACCGAGATAAAAACTATACCTTGAGAAGACATACAGAGAGAGTTCACTTCAGACCCACTAAGCCCTTGCTGTCGGACTAAGAGAGAATCCTTCAGTCCATCGTTTTCTTATATGTAAGATTATATGGAGTTGCGCCCACCACTTTCCATTTTTCTTTGTATAATTATACTGTACATGTAATAGCATGTGTTCCTTTGATGATCACCATGCACCATTCGTTGTCTGTGTATAGTATAATATTTTAAGTAGCTCTGTGTGTATCAAAACATTGGTTTTTAGTTGAGACTACTGTGTATATGCTTTTTGTTTCCTAAAAATTTATATGAGTGTTCTGAGACCATTTGTGTATACGTTTCATTGAGGCTAAGTTAGGACAGGCCTGACTGTGCTAGAGCCTTGGAGACCATTAAACAAAAACACAGGGGGGGATTATACAAACATTTTAAAGTATGTAGCTGTTGTAGAATCATTCCATTCAACTGCCTCAGTCACAAAGATTGTTTTTATCTATGGGATATTCTATCTACTGTGCTTCAAGGAACTGACCACAATATGCCACATAGGCACTATCATTGACAATGGATGTGCAATATTGTTGTTGTTTAAAATTATTTATTTATGTAACACCAACATATTCTGTTACAATTGGAAACACAAGTATATATGTGTGTGTGTGTGTGTATGTATGTATGTATATAATATGCTACTGTCAGGGCTGTTTCTAGCCAATTTGGCTCCCAGTGCGAGATTTAAAAATGTCCCCCCCCCCCCCCCCCCCCCCCCCCCCCCACACACACACACACACACACACACACACACACACACACACACACACACACACACACCTAGATTAAAAAAAAAACTTGCGCGCTCCCGGCAAGGGGGCGTGGCCTCATCTAAATGGGTGTGGCCTCATTTAAACGGGCATGGCCTCTTCTGAAAAGACTACCTCACAATCCAGTTTTTGACCCTGCTCCAACAGATCACGACCACCACAGGAAAAAAAAATTCTACCATATTAAGCCTCACACAGTAATGCCCCCTGCACCATATTATGCCACACACCGCAATGCCCTTGATACATTAAATCCCCACACTACGGCAGGCAAGAGTCCCCATTTCACACATTACGGCAGGTGTCCCCATTTTACACATTGAGAGAGAGAGAGTGAATACTTACAGAGGCGATTACCGCTCTTCGGCCCGCCTCACCAGTCGCTCCTCACGCCGGCCTTTCCCTCTTCCTAACTTGGATCCCCCTCTGTACTCCGCTCGGGGGGGGGGGAGTTTTGCGTAGTGACGGGGATGCGTCGTGACGTAACGACGCAACAGCGTCATTCCGTGAAACTCCGCCCCCCGAGCGGGTTACTCGGGGAGAAATAGGAGGGGGTAGCAGGGAGCCACAGTTAGTGCCGCGGCGGGTGCCCAGTGCGGTTGCACTGCTCGCCTGCCCCAAGAAACGGGCCCTGGCTACTGTACATATTGCAATTGGTTCAGCCAGATTAAAAAGGTTCTTTGTAAGCTGTATGATCCCGTTACATGGGATTGGGGCTCTACGATCCAATCACTTGATGGCCTGGGGTCAGTGGGTTGTATGGCTGTAGAAAGAGAACATACGTTAGTTTTGTGTAGACCAGGCATTCCCAACCGCGGTACTCAAGGCACACCAACCATGCAGGTTTTAGTGATATCCAGGCTGCAGCACAGATGGTTAAATCAAAATAACTGAGCTACTTATTAAGCCACCTGTGCTGCAGCCTGGATATTACTAAAACCTGCACTGTCAGTGTGCCTTGAGGACCATGGTTGGGAATGCCTGGTGTAGACTGTGTAGAGGGAAGGTCATTGGGAATATGAGCTTCCGGTGGGGTATCAAATTAGGCGCCATAAACACTGGGTGCAAGAAAAAAAAAATTACCATTTTTTCAGACGTTTCACAGATTTTTTATTTTATTTTACATACTATCCAATTAGGATAAAAAAAAAAATTACAATGAAAACACCCAGGTTCACTGAAACCTGTGGTTTTTTTTTTGTTTTTTTTTGCAGCTGCAGCCCCATTTTTGGATGCTTCTGGGGATTTTGTTTTGCTGACCTGAGGAAGGGGAAATGAAATCCCTGGTAAGCCACAGCTTGCGATGGCTAATTGGATAAACCTTGGAGATATACTTATCCTCACCCCCACCCCAGGGATGTTCTAGAATTGGTAGGGTCAGGACTTTGATAAGCTTATGGTGGTGGTGGTGGTGGGTGTTTGGTAGGCTAAAGCACTGGGGCTCGTTACAAATACTGGAGTCTATTTACTAAGCCTTGGAGAGAGATAAAGTGGACGGAGATAAGTACCAGCCAATCAACTGCTAACGGTCATATTATAGGCTGGGTTTGAAAAATGTAAGGAGCTGATTGGCTGGTACTTTATCTCCATCCACTTTATCTCTCTCCAAGGCTTAGTACATAGACCCCATTGAATGCAGTGGATGTGGGGGTGATGAAATGGTTAAAAAATAGATACTTTTTTGCTGGTGAGCTACAGGACCCAGATATCACACACTTACCAAGTTCTTGGCTGCCAGTTTGGAGGGGTATGGCGCAACCATGTGGACAGTGCAGGGGCATGACAGCAGAATTGCATCATCAAGGCACAGTATATAAAGCCACAATTACATCATTGTAAAGCCGGGGAAGGGGCCATGATGATGGGATCCAGCAGGAATAGCATCATCAGCTGGAAGTGGGCATCAGCGTGTGGAACTGAGGCATTACTGAAGATATGCCTACACCTTGGTGCCTGCTATCCTGGAGTCTCCAAGACATTGGCGGGAGAATAGGCAAGTACCATATGCTCTATCATGCGTTGGGATCGTGTAACCGGCGGTTGGGATCCCAGCGGTCAGCATCCTGATGCCGGGATCCTGGCCACCAGATTGCCGGTGGAGGGTACGAGTGCAACAGAGCCCCATGCGGGGCTCACCAAGGGCGTAGCTACCATAGGTGCAGGGAGTGCAGCTGCTATGTAGCCCAGAGCTGAGAGGGGCCACCTTCCCTGTCACAGTTACATGTGTTATATACAGGCTGTAGCTACCATAGGTGCAGGGAGTGCAGCTGCTATGGGGCCCAGTGCTGAGAGGGGCCACCTTCCCTGTCACAGTTGCATGTGTTATATACAAGGATGTAGCTACTATAAGTACAAAGAGTGCAGCTGCTATGCAGAACTGAGAGGGGCCACCTTCCCTGTCACAATTACATGTGTTATATGCAGGGTGTAGATGCCATAGGTGCAGCTGCTTTGGGACCCACAACTGAGAGGGGCCACCTTCCCTGTCACAGTTACGTGTTATATACAAGGGTGTAACTACCATAGGTGCAGGCGTGCAGCTAGCTACTATGGGGCCCACAGCTGAGAGAGGCCACCTTCCCTGTCACAATTACATGTGTTATATGCAGGGTGTAGCTATCATAGGTGCAGCTGCTTTGGGAAACACAGCTGAGAGAGGCCACCTTCCCTGTCACAGTTAAATGTGTTATATTTATATAGGGGTGTAGCTACCATAGGTACTGTGACTGCCTATCAGTGCATGCCTCACCTACCGGTGTGATCTCCACCTCCTTTGACATGATCCTCCTGTTGGTGCTGTGACTGACTACCAGTGCAATGCCTCAGCTACTGGTGTGGTCTCCACCTTCTGTGACACAATCCTCCTGCTGGTGCTGTTGTTACTGCCTACCAGTGCAATGCTCCACCTACAGTTGTGATCTCCACCTCCTGTGACAAGATCCTCCTGTTGGTGCTGTGACTGCCTACCAGTCAGCGGTGCAAGTGGGTGGGTACGACGTACCCTTAAGAATTTAGCCGCCGCCGCTCCCCTCCCTCCGCTGCTCACCGGCGCCGCTGCTTGAGGGGAGGAGAGCGCAGCGTTCGTTCTCCTGCCCTCCGTATCTTCTTTCAATTCAGCGCCGGCCCGTGAGCCAATCGGAGCTCGCGGACCGCCACCCAAGGCTGCCGGACTGCGAGCTTTGATTGGCTCACGGATGGCGCTGAATTGAAGGAAGACGGTGACACCCGCACCGAATGAGGGTCACTGGGGGCATATCTTGCACTGGGGGACATGTGTACCTGGCACTGGGGGCATATATGGCACTGGGGGGACATGTGTATCTGGCACTGGGGGCATATCTGGCACTGCTGGAGACGTGTATCTGGCACTGGGGGCATATCTTGCACTGCAGGAGACGTGTATCTGGCACTGGTGGCATATCTGACACTGGGGGAATATCTGGCACTGCGGGGGATATGTGTATCTGGCACTGGGGGCATATATGGCACTAGGGGGGCATGTGTATCTGACACTGGGGGCATATCTGGCACTGCGGGAGACGTGTATATAGCACTGGGGGCATATCTGACACTGAGGGCATATCTGGCACTGGGTGGGACATGTGTATCTGGCACTGTGGGCATATCTGGCACTGCGGGAGACGTGTATATGGCACTGGGGGCATATCTGACACTGAGGGCATATCTGGCACTGGGGGGACATATGTATCTGGCCCTTGGGGGAAAACTGGCTCTGGGAGGACATGTGTATCTGGCACTGTGGCCATATCTGGCACTGCGGGGACATGTGTATCTGGCACTGGGGCCATAACTGACACTGAGAGCATATCTGGCACTGCAGGGAAATGTGTATCTGGCACTGTGGGGCAATGTGTATCTGGCACTGTGGGGCAATGTGTATCTGGCACTGTGGGGCAATGTGTATCTGGCACTGTGTATCTGGCACTGTAAGGCAATGTATTTTTGGCACTCTGGGGGCATTTGTGTATTTGGCACTGTGGGGCAATGTGTATTTGGCACTGTGGGGCAACGTGTATCTGGCACTGTGGGGCAACGTGTATCTGGCACTATTGGGGTCATATGTGCATCTGCCCCTCCCCCATATGTGTATCACGCCCCCATTTTCATTGTCCATGCCCCATGTGGCATTTGGCCACACCCATTTTTTGTACGCTATAGGAATTTTTTTCTACTTGCACCACTGCTACCAATACAATGCCTCAGCTACTGGTGTGATCTCCACCTCCTGTGACACGATCCTACTGCTGGTGATGTGATTGCCTACCATGCTGCATTAGCCTTGCTTACTTCCACTGTGGGTAATACTAACAATTTGCTTAAGCCCAATTTGTGTTGGCCCCCACTTATAGCTGACTTACTCCAACCTACATAAGGCCACTTTTTTCATATATTTCCAGGGCCACTTTACGTTCCCAATCCGCCTCTGTCTGGCATGGAACAAATGTGAATGATAAATCAATGTAAATGTACCTGGAGGTATTGACAAGCCTTTATAACATTATCTTATACTGTGAATTTCTTACCCTGTTTACAGGACAATTAATTAATTAATTTAACTTGTTAATTAAGTGAAAGGAAGACATGATATTTTCCGGGAGATGTATCAAGCCGTGGAGAGAGATAAAGTGGAGTATTTTCCCAAATCAAATGAAGCTTCTAACTACAGGTATCATTTCATGTATTGTGCAAGATGCAGAGGCAGAACTCTGGGAGGCAACGGAGTTATCTGCCGCCGGGTTCCTGCTCTGAAGGGGGCACCTCTCCTCCCATTCTGTGACACTATTGAATTAAGTTAATTGATAGCTGCTGCTATCTCTTCAGTGGCCGACTTCCTCACTGGTCATTGCACCTTACAAATCACACAGTCTTTATTATACTGTAGATACACATTTTACAAGTGTCATACCCAGGATTAGAACCCATGACCTATTACACTGAAAGCATGCCCCTAACTGATGAAGCGGTTTACTCCTGTATAGGCAATATGAGAGTTCTAACTATATGAAGTTACTTCTCTGACAATTACATGTAACTTCATATAGTTAGAATTCTCATGCTTCCTGTACAAGAGCAGATAGCTCCACCAGTAAAGTGTCTGCTGCAGTGTACCATGTCATGGGTTCTAATCCTGGGTATGACTGCTAAGAAATATGTGATTTAAAATAACAGATAATGTAAATGTATAAATACAGTATATAATTTTTACATTTTTCGGGTTTTGGATTCGGTTCCGAGGCCGTGTTTTGGATTCGGGCGCGTTTTGGCAAAACCTCCCTGAAATTTTTTTGTCGGATTCGGATGTGTTTTGGATTCGGGTGTTTTTTTACAAAAAAACCCTCAAAAACAGCTTAAATCATAGAATTTGGGGGTCATTTTGATCCCATAGTATTTATTAACCTCAATAACCATAATTTCCACTCATTTTCAGTCTATTCTGAACACCTCACAATATTATTTTTAGTCCTAACATTTGCACCGACGTCGCTGGATGACTAAGCTAAGCAACCCAAGTGGCCGACACAAACACCTGGCCCATCTAAGAGTGGCACTGCAGTGTCAGACAGGATGTCAGATTTAAAAAATAGTCCCCAAACAGCACATGATGCAAAGAAAAAAAGAGGTGCACCAAGGTCGCTGGATGGCTAAGCTAAGCGACACAAGTGGCCGACACAAACACCTGGCCCATCTAGGAGTGGCACTGGCACTGCAGTGTCAGGCAGGATGGCACTTCAAAAAAATAGTCCCCAAACAGCACATGATGCAAAGAAAAATGAAAGAAAAAAGAGGTGCAAGATGGAATTGTCCTTGGGCCCTCCCACCCACCCTTATGTTGTATAAACAGGACATGCACACTTTAACAAACCCATCATTTCAGCGACAGAGTCTGCCACACGACTGTGACTGAAATGACTGGTTGGTTTGGGCCCCCACCAAAAAAGAAGCAATCAATCTCTCCTTGCACAAACTGGCTCTACAGAGGCAAGATGTCCACCTCCTCCTCATCATCCGATTCCTCACCCCTTTCACTGTGTACATCCCCCTCCTCACAGATTATTTATTCATCCCCACTGGAATCCACCATCTAAGGTCCCTGTGTACTTTCTGGAGGCAATTGCTGGTGAATGTCTCCACCGAGGAATTGATTATAATTCATTTTGATGAACATCATCTTCTTTACATTTTCTGGAAGTAACCTCGTACGCCGATTGCTGACAAGGTGAGCGGCTGCACTAAACACTCTTTTGGAGTACACACTGGAGGGGGGGCAACTTAGGTAAAATAAAGCTAGTTTGTGCAAGGGCCTCCAAATTGCCTCTTTTTCCTTCCAGTATACGTACGGACTGTCTGACGTGCCTACTTGGATGCGGTCACTCATATAATCCTCCACCATTCTTTCAATGGTGACAGAATCATATGCAGTGACAGTAGACGACATGTCGGTAATCTTTGGCAGGTCCTTCAGTCCGGACCAGATGTCAGCACTCGCTCCAGACTGCCCTGCATCACCGCCAGTGGGTGGGCTCGGAATTCTTAGCCTTTTCCTCGCAGCCCCAGTTGCGGGAGAATGTGAAGGAGGAGCTGTTGACGGGTCACGTTCCGCTTGACTTGACAATTTTCTCACCAGCAGGTCTTTGAACCTCTGCAGACTTGTGTCTGCCGGAAATAGAGATATAACGTAGGTTTTAAATCTAGGATCGAGCACGGTGGCCAAAATGTAGTGCTCTGATTTCAACAGATTGACGACCCGTGAATCCTGGTTAAGCAAATTAAGGGCTCCATCCACAAGTCCCCACATGCCTAGCGGAATCGCTCTGTTTTAGCTTCTCCTTCAATGTCTCCAGCTTCTTCTGCAAAAGCCTGATGAGGGGAATGACCTGACACAGGCTGGCAGTGTCTGAACTGACTTCACGTGTGGCAAGTTCAAAGGGTTGCAGAACCTTGCACAACGTTGATATCATTCTCCACTGCGCTTGAGTCAGGTGCATTCCCCCTCCTTTGCCTATAACGTAGGCAGATGTATAGGCTTGAATGGCCTTTTGCTGCTCCTCCATCCTATGAAGCATATAGAGGGTTGAATTCCACCTCGTTACCACCTCTTGCTTCAGATGATGGCAGGGCAGGTTCAGAACTGTTTGCTGGTGCTCCAGTCTTCGGCACGCGGTGGCTGAATGCCGAAAGTGGCCCGCAATTCTTCGGGCCACCGACAGCATCTCTTGCACGCCCCTGTAGTTTTTTAAATAATTCTGCACCACCAAATTCAATGTATGTGCAAAACATGGGACGTGTTGGAATTTGCCCAGATGTAATGCACGCACAATATTGGTGGCGTTGTCCGATGTCATAAATCCCCAGGAGAGTCCAATTGGGGTAAGCCATTCTGCGATGATGTTCCTCAGTTTCTGTAAGAGGTTGTCAGCTGTGTGCCTCTTATGGAAAGCGGTGATACAAAGCGTAGCCTGCCTAGGAACGAGTTGGCATTTGCGAGATGCTGCTACTGGTGCCGCCGCTGCTGTTCTTGCTGCGGGAGGCAATACATCTACCCAGTGGGCTGTCCCAGTCATATAGTCTTGAGTCTGCCCTGCTCCACTTGTCCACATGTCCGTGGTTAAGTGGACATTGGGTACAACTGCATTTTTTAGGACACTGGTGACTCTTTTTCTGAGGTCTGTGTACATTTTCGGTATCGCCTGCCTAGAGAAATGGAACCTAGATGGTATTTGGTACCGGGGACACAGTACCTCAATCAAGTCTCTAGTTCCCTGTGAATTAACGGTGGATACCGGAAACACGTTTCTCACCACCCAGGCTGCCAAGGCCTGAGTTATCCGCTTTGCAGCAGGATGACTGCTGTGATATTTCATCTTCCTCGCAAAGGACTGTTGGACAGTCAATTGCTTACTGGAAGTAGTACAAGTGGTCTTCCGACTTCTCCTCTGGGATGGTGATCGACTCCCAGCAGCAACAACAGCAGTGCCAGCAGCAGTAGGCATTACACTCAAGGATGCATCGGAGGAATCCCAGGCAGGAGAGGACTCGTCAGACTTGACAGTGACATGGCCTGCAGGACTATTGGCTTTCCTGTGTAAGGAGGAAATTGACACTGAGGGAGTTGGCGGTGTGGTTTGCAGGAGCTTGGTTACAAGAGGAAGGGATTTAGTTGTCAGTGGACTGCTTCTGCTGTCATCCAAAGTTTTTGAACTTGTCACTGACTTCTGATGAATGCGGTCCAGGTGACATATAAGGGAGGATGTTCCTAGGTGGTTAACATCTTTACCCCTACTTATTACAGCTTGACAAAGGCAACACACGGCTTGACACCAGTTGTCCGCATTTCTGTTGAAATAATTCCACACCGAAGAGGTGATTTTTTTTTTTTGTATTCGTCCCACTGACAACAGGTGTCTCCCCGGGTGCCTGACTTGAACAAACCACCTCACCATCAGAATCCTCCTTGTCAATTTCCTCCCCAGCGCCAGCAACACCCATATCCTCATCCTGGTGTGCTTCAACAGTGACATCTTCAATTTGACTATCAGGAACTGGACTGCGGGTGCTCCTTCCAGCACTTGCTGGGGGCGTGCAAATGCTGGAAGGCGCAACCTCTTCCCGTCCAGTGTTGGGAAGGTCAGGCATCGCAACCGACACAATTGGACTCTCCTTGGGGATTTGTGATTTAGAAGAACGCACAGTTCTTTGCTGTGGTTTTGCCATCTTAACTCTTTTAAGTTTTCTAGCAGGAGGATGAGTGCTTCCATCCTCAGGTGAAGCTGAACCACTAGCCTTGAACATAGGCCAGGGCCTCAGCCGTTCCTTGCCACTCCGTGTCGTAAATGGCACATTGGCAAGTTTACGCTTCTCCTCAGACGATTTAGATTTTTGGGTCATTTTACTGAGCTTTATTTTTTTTGGATTTTACATGCTCTCTACTATAACATTGGGCATCGGCCTTGGCAGATGACGTTGATGGCATTTCATCGTCTCGGCCATGACTAGTGGCAGCAGCTTCAGCACGAGGTGGAAGTGGATCTTGATCTTTCCCTATTTTACCCTCCACATTTTTGTTCTCTATTTTTTAATGTGTGGAATTATATGCCGGTAATCTATCAATAGCAATGGCCTACTACTATATATACTGCGCACAACTGAAATGCACCACAGGTATGGATGGGAGGGTATACTTGACGACACAGAGGTAGGTAGAGCAGTGGCCTACTGTACCGTACTGCTATATAGTATATACTGGTGGTCAGCAAACTGTACAAAACTGAAATGCACCACGGGTATGGATCGATAGTATACTTGACGACACAGAGGTAGGTAGAGCAGTGGCCTACTGTACCGTACTGCTATATAGTATATACTGGTGGACAGCAAACTGTGCAAAACTGAAATGCACCACAGGTGTGGATGGATAGCATACTTGATGACACAGAAGTAGGTAGAGCAGTGGCCTACTGTACTGTACTGCTATATATATATATATATATATATATATATATATATATATATATATATATATATAATATAGTTATACTGGTGGTCCGCAAAATTCTATACTGTCCTCCTACTATGTACTACAATGAAGCACAGATATGGAGCGTTTTTCAGGCAGAGAACGTATAATACTGGTGGTCACTGGTCAGCAAAACTCTGCACTGTACTCCTAATATATAATACTGCTGGTACCCAGTCCCCACAATAAAGCAATAGGCACACTGAGCACAGATATTTGCAGCACACTGAGCACAGTCAGATATGGAGCGTTTTTCAGGCAGAGAATGTAAATATTTGCAATTGCAGCACACTGAGCACAGATATTTGCAGCACACTGAGCATAGATATTTGTAGCACAATTTGCAGCCCACTGAACATAGAAACTGAGAGGACGCCAGCCACGTCCTCTTACGATCATCTCCAATGCACGAGTGAAAAATGGCAGCGACGCGCGGCTCCTTACATAGAATCCGAATCTCGCGAGAATCCGACCGCGGGATGATGACGTTCAGGCGCACTCGGGTTAACCGAGCAAGGCGGGAGGATACGAGTTGGTCGGACCCGTGAAAAAAAAGGTGAAGTTCGGATCCCGAGGAGAAGGACTCTAGGGAAAGGACTATGTCACCTTTATTATATGTAAAGATAGGGAAACAGTCACTTGTTACAGCTCCAATTCACATAATTTATACCATTCTGTACCATTTCATCATTTGGTTATTCTATGGGGGAGATGTATTAAGCCCTGCAGAGTGATAAAGTGGAGAGAGGTAAAGTACCAGCCAATCAGCTCCTAACTGCCATGTTACAGGCTGTGTTTAAAAAATGACAACTCGGAGCTGATTGGTTGTTAGTTTATCTATCTCCACTTTATCACTCTCCCAGGCTTTGTACACCTGCCCCCAGTTCATTGGGGTGTAGTATGGTATGCCGGCGCTCGGGCTCCCGGCGACCTGCATACCGGCGCCAGGAGCCCGACCGCCGGCATACCGACAGCGTGGCGAGCGCAAAGGAGCCCCTCACGGCCTCGCTGCGCTCGCCACGCTGTGGGCCCGGTGGCGCGCGTACTATTTTATTCTCCCTCCAGAGGGGTCGTGGGAGAATAGTTGTCGGTATGCCGGGTGTCGGGATTCCGGCGCCGGTATACTGTGCGCCGGGATCCCGACATTCGGCATACAGAAGACCACCCGTTCATTGATATACTGTAAATGTCAGCTATTTCACTATCTCCCCCGATCTGTATGTCCTGTGTCATGCTCTCCCCACCCTTCCTGTTTTTCTGTATTACAGTATGTTCTACATCTCGCAACCCCCAAAAGTGTATGTCCTTCCTCTATATGTTCTATAGAGTATGCCACAATTTCTATGTTTTTGTAATTTGCCCCCACACCATCTGTACGTGCTATACCAATTTGCCCCCTTCTGCATGTTTTGTATTGTCAGCTCTCCCCCACCATAGACCCTATGTTTTGTACTGTGCTCTCAATACCCCCAACACACACACACACACACACACACACACACACACACACAATTACACAAGTATGGTAACTTACCTCCTGCATGCTATTCTCCAGTCACTAATTCCTCTGCGACCCCTCCCGTCGTCTTTAACTGACACTTTGCAGATCTCTTTGACGGTCACCCGACACTCTGCAAATCTCTTTGCCAGAACTTTGCCAAATGATGATCTAAATGAGCAGAATTTCCTGGTCAGACATACTATGTGCATAATTATACTACAACATTTTGTTATGTACTTTCATTTTTATTCATTTGCAATTTATCTATTTTATTGACTTTTTATCCAAAACCCAAGATCCTTTCTCATAGAGACCCAAGTTATCTGCTCCAGGTTTTAGCTTCCCTAGTGCTAGGACCATGTTTGTATCATACACTGGGTCTAATTCAGACCTGATCGCAGCAGCAAATTTGTTGTCTAATGGACAAAACCATGAGCACTGCAGGTGGGGCAGATGTAACATGTGCAGAGAGAGAGAATGGTAACTTACCTCCTGCATGTTATACTCCAGTCATTGCTACCTCTGCAACCCCTCCCGTCGTCTTCAAATGACACTTTGCAGATCTCTTTGCCGGTCACCCGACACTCTGCAAATCTCTTTGCCAAATGATCTAAAAACACAAAAGACTATCATTAAGCATAGTACTAGTTTAAGTACAATAAAATGTCCATGAGTCAACCAGTTTCCCAATTTTCCTTAAACCAATCAAGATACTTTCAAAGTTATCAATATCCCATGTATCATTTTTATTCCTAAATATGTCGTTCCTTCCTGCGCTTCTCCTATTTATGTGTCCTTGTACCTGTATTCCCTGTTCTGTCTATCTTGTCTTGCCTTTCAGCAGACTATACTGCACTCTGTCTTCCCCCTCCATCATAACCTGCTATGTAGTACTCACCTCCTCCTACCTGTCTCCTGCATGGAAACTGGAAACGTCAGCAGCTGTAGATAGAATATTACAGGAAGAAGCATTGTGATGTTACGGGCTAGTGATGTCACAGGCTAGGTGTGATGTCACAGTATCCAGAAGCAAAGCTGCAGAGTTACAGCTATCTTACATATACATTTTCGACATCAATTACAACTGGATATACATGAGTTTCTAGTTTAAAAAAAATTGGCTTACCTCCCTAAGGTTCAGACCTTTTTGAAAGGGTTTCTGCACATCCAGCCTCCCTTTTTGGTTTGAGCCTCTACAAGATCCTGAAATCAAGTTTCTCACGTGGAAGGCGGTCACTTAGTTGGCCTTAGCTTCTGCTCGACATGTGTGGGAATTGGGGGCTTTGTCCTGTAATAGTCCCTATCTGGTCTTCCATGTGGACAGTGCGGAACTCAGGATACGTCAACAGTTCCTTTCTAAGGTTGTTTCAGCTTTACATATCAACCAACCTATTGTGGTGCCAGTGGCTACTGACTCCTCAATTGCTTCAAAGGCCTTGGATGTTGTGAGGGCTTTGAAGATTTATGTGAAGAGGATGGCTCGTCATAGGAATTCTGACTGTTTGTCCTCTATGATCCCAAAAAAATTGGGTGTCCTGCTTCAAAGCAGTCGATTTTCACGCTGGATCAGTTTCACCATCCAGCATGCTTATTCCACAGCAGGATTGCCGTGTCCAAAATCTGTTAAGGCCCACTCTACTCGTAAGGTGGGTTTTTCCTGGGTGGCTGCTGGGGTGTCTCGGCTGTAAAGCTTTGCCGAGCAGCTACTTGGTCTGGATCAAACACGTTTGCTAAGTTTTACAAGTTCGATACTTTGGCCTCTGATGACCTCAAGTTTAGTCAAGCAGTTTTGCAGGAGCCTACGCGCATACCCTCCCGTTCTGGTAACTTTGGTACATCCCCATGGTACTAATATGGACCCCAGCATCCTCTAGGACGTAAGAGAAAATAGGATTTTGGTTACCTACCGGTAAATCCTTTTCTCGTAGTCCGTAGAGGATCCTGGGTGCCCCAGCGCTTTGTTTTCATGCAGTGTTTTTTTATTTATTCAGTACTACCTGGTTCCTAGGTAAGTTCTGCGTTATTTACGGTTTCGGTACTGTTTCAGCTGTTGCTGAGTTTATCCGGCATGTTGGCCGGATTTGCCTTGTTGTGTGAGCTGGTATGAATCTCGCCACTATCTGTGTATTTCCTTCTCTCGAAGTATGTCGTCTCCTCGGGCACAGTTTCTAGACTGAGTCTGGTAGGAGGGGCATAGAGGGAGGAGCCATCCCACACTGTTAAACTCTTAAAGTGCCAATGGCTCCTGGTGGACCCATCTATACCCCATGGCACTAATATGGACCCCAGCATCCTCTACGAACTACGAGAAAAGGATTTACCGGTAGGTAACCAAAATCCTATTATCAATGACACCGTTTCTCTCATCCCCTTTTTTCTTTTCCTTCTCTCTCTCTCTCTCTCATCCCCCTCTCTCTATCCCTGACACCCTCTCACCCCCTTCTCTCTTTTCCCTCACACCTCACTTCCCCCACTCTATCCCGGGCAACCTCTCTCACACCCTCCTCTCTTTCTATCCCTGACACCCTCTCTCTCTAATCACCCTCTCTATCAATTACATCCTCTCACCCCCCCCTCTCTCTCTCTATCCCTGACATCCTCTCTCTCACCCTCTTCTCTCTCTTATCAATGACACCCTCTCTCTCTCCCCCTTCTCTTTCTATCCCTGACACTCTCTCACCCCTCTCTCTCTCTCCCTGACACTCTCGCTCTCTCCTCTCACTTTCTGTCATTCCCTCACTTTCCCTGACATCCCCTCTCTTGCTCTCACCCCTCTCATTCACCCTGACACTTTCTCGCTCTCCCCTTCTCATTTCCTCACTTTCTCTTAACCACCCTCTCCCTGACACTGGAAGAGATCTCCAACACCCCCCCCCCCCCCTTCCCCAATATGGCATGTAAACAATGTAAGAACATTTAAAATTTAAACTTAGTAGTTATCACCAGGGCACATATACGTCACATATACTATATGATGTGTGATGTCGGTATTATGCTCTGCTGTGTAATTGTGTAATTTAGGTGTGATGTCAGTATTATGCTCTGCTGTGTACTGTAGGTGTGATGTCAGTATTATGCTCTGCTGTGTACTGTAGGTGTGATGTCAGTATTATGCTCTGCTGTGTACTGTAGGTGTGATGTCAGTATTATGCTCTGCTGTGTAATGTAGGTGTGATGTCAATATTATGCTCTGCTGTGTAAGGTAGGTGTGATGTCAATGTATAGCTCTGCTGTGTAATGTAGGAGTGATGTAAATGTGTAGCCCTCCTGAGTAATTTTGATATGATGTCAGTGTGTAGCCATGTATTGTTGCTGTGATGTCATTGTGCAGCCCTGTTGTGTAACATTAGTGTGATGTCAGTATGTAGCCCTGCTGTGTAATGTAGCTGCGATGTCGGTGTATAGCCAGTACTAGCTCTGTAGTTTGGTTTTCACCTGACACTGCAGGACACACCCCTGATTGACAGTAGATACGCCCATAGGTGGAGATAGACACGTCCCTTGGGTGCAATGTGACACACCCCCTCAATAGTGCACCACGCAGCGCATTAGAGTGCAATCCGTAATCTCCCTGAAACTACTTTTCAAAAGTAGGCAAGTATGAGCTATTTGCTCCTGTGTAGAAAGCATGAGAGTTATAACTATATGAAGTTACTAGTAATTCTCAGAGAAGTAACTTCATATAATTATAATTCTCACTTTTCCTATACAGGAGCAAATAGCTTCATCAGTAAGGTGTCTGCTTCCAGTGTAATAGGTTGTGCGGGAGCAGAGGTGCCCCCCTAAAGAGCAGGAGACCAGCGGCAGCCGACTCCGTTGCCTCCCACAGTTACACCTCTGCACAGAGACCAAAAGAAAACCGCAACCATAAAATGATTTAACATCATAACAGCACAGGAAAGCTAAGGCACTACCCCACCTGGCTGGGAGGTGAACCTGCGCCACTATAGGTCGTGATCCCACAGAGTCAATCTTTGGATCTAATTAGGTACCTATTATATAAATTAGGGGTCTCTACATGTATATATCTCACCTCTGGAGGATCGCAGGAAACCGGCTTACCACTGTTTATGACTGTGCCGCTTGCACCATTTGTAGATGGTGTTAGCAATCCTGTCCCTATTGCCGGCAATGGGGGACCAGCAACGTCTTTCTGTCTTAAGCCTTCCAGGCTTTGCTATGTCCTCACCTGAGTTTGAAGCACAAGGCATATTTGAAGATGGCCATTTTGCTTGTATATTAGTCAGTTACCTGTCGAAGGACACAGCAGAGAAGACGGCACTGGACCTCACTGGACAGATAAGTGAGGATAAATACCAGTGGCATATTTGTTAGCATCACTGTGATACTAATAGAAATATGCAGCTGGAAATTAGTACTGTTTAATGGAGTGTAGAGATTGCCCGGCGGGGGAGACAACTAGAGAAGCCAGTGGGAAAGACACGGAGAGAGATTGACAATGAATGAATGAGAATATACCCAGGCACACCAGCCGTGATACATACGTTATGACTGCATTCACAAAGTTGACTACATAATTTAGACAGACCGTAAATTGAGAGAGTACGTCGACATGTGAGATATCATCTTGTAACTTGTCATCTCAACATCTAACCCTAACTTTACCATTACCCCTAAACCTAACTTAAACGCTAATTATAACATTTTCCAGGTGGGGAAATGGGGATGTATTTATGTGACCGGTGGTCCGGAGACTGCCGGTCACAATACCTCCCCCTATATCCTGTCCCCTCAGAATCCCGACAGTCGACTTGCAGGGACTATAGAGTGGGAATAGAACCTGTGACGAGCGCTCCGCCGGCCATCCCGATACCAGAATCCTGGCGTCGGTGTGCTGACTGGCAGTCATACATACCCAACCCGGGAAATGTTAGTTGTCTACATTTAACCGTTTCGACATTCAACATTCTGATGTTGACATACTGTAGTGAATGCATACCCGGCAGCCAGTACAAATATAAAACTGCAGGGGATTTTGTTTTTTAAATGATTACATTGCACGGTAGTGGTGGTAGCAGGGGCGGATTGTCCCACCATGACAGATTCCGATGGGCTGGTCCCTTATCCCCCTCAGCCAGGCTGTTTAACACTTAGGCTGGGCTGGGTCACACTGCTTCCAGTACTGGCAGTTAATTGGAACGCAATCCGGAAGTTAGGCTAGAAAGGAATTCTGGGTGCTGCTAGCCGTGAAAAGTGGTGAAGCTGTTCTACCAACGTGGGACCTGGAGAAAGTTAACCAGCCCAGCAAATCCCCTCTCTGGCCCAGGCCAAAGGTCTCTTCAATGAGCCCGGCCTGGGAGCAGCAGCATAGCGATGGTTGGAGCTGGGTTTTCTATACCTGCCACCGCCTTAGTTCCCGCACTCTCACTGGACTGGCCAGAGCGGCATCCGAGCACTGAAGGGGACCCGGCAGAGAGGTTATTTTTAATTACATTATTTCCATTATCACGATGGTGTGTTAGGGTCTCCTGCTCTGTGCTGCCACGTCGTCATGGCAACCGGGAGACAAGTGCTAGCGGAGTAACCTGAGCGTAGCTGATACTCCGGTTCGGGTCTTTTGCTGTGCAGTGGTTACAGGCTCTGTGCACGGCAGGAGATCCGGTGCTGGTTTTTGTGCTCACAGTCTGTGAGGTCTGAGTGGGGCGTGGACAGCACCTGCTATATAAACCCTCTTCTCAGGTTAGGCAGATGCTGCTGAATCTTTGTTGGTTAGTCAGTTCCTGAAAGCTAGCTAGTACTGTGTAAACTTTGTGTTTGTTGCTTACTGCAAATAGGCCTTGGGATTTGGTATTACACTCTGCCAATCCAGACCTAGCAGTAAGACTGGAGTCAGTCGTTTAACCTGCTGGGGTTCTTTTGCTACTCTGTGAACCTAGCAAGTTTGCGGCTGTATTCTCAGACTTGCCTGCCAAAATCCTTTCTCACTGTGCAAGGTGTTCAGGTGTCAGTTTAGTGGCAGTAAGCTGAACCAGTGCACTGCAAGTGAAGACTAGGATTGTGGAGACTCTCCTTGTGTCTATTATTCCATCTCTGACCAAGGAGTTTACTGCCACACCCGTTGGTAACCCTTTAGGGTTTTGCTGTTGCCTTTAGCAACAGCATTTCGGGTTCTCTACGTATTAAATCACAACATCTCGCTTCTTTCCATCTGAGCATTCCTAATACTAGGGAGACACCCAGTTTCTTAGCCTTTGGGCTTCTCTGTTCACTTTGTGTTTATTTTGTTACCCTATCACCTTCTGTGTATGTAATGTTATATTCCCCAGTCTGTCTGTGAGTTCATTTGTTTTGCATCCCTCTCCGTTCAGACACCAGTACATTCCTGCTGGCACTGGTGTGCACAACATATTCAGCAGCCTAATACTCCTGTTGAAATTTTGTGGGAATATGGAGCATACCCCTCAAAATACTTTGCAACAGGTGGTCGAACAGGTGCAGGTCCTGACTCGACAATTTAATGATTTGTCCATTAAAATGCACACCTCGCAGGCCGCTGGCGGAGCTCCCGCAGCAGCAGTACCTTCAGGGGTTAAGGAGCCGAAAGTAAATCTCCCGGATCGTTTTTCTGGAGATCGCTTGCAGTTCTTTTGTTTCAAGGAGAGCTGCAAGCTATATTTCCAGCTTAGGCCTCAGTCTTCTGGGTCGGAGATTCAGCGGGTGGGCATAGTGATTTCCTTGCTACAAGGAGACCCACAGGTCTGGGCATATGGGTTGCAGCCTGACTGTCCGTCGCTTAAAAGTGTTGATGCTTTTTTTACGGCACTGGGCATGTTGTATGATGACCCTGACAAGACGGCCTCAGCCGAGGCTCAGATTTCGATCCTTAAGCAAGGGCGAAAGCCAGTTGAGGTTTATTGTACGGAGTTTCGGAGGTTGGCCCATGATACCCAGTGGAATGACCCAGCCCTGAGACACCAGTATCGAAGAGGTCTTTCTAACCAGTTAAAAGACCAACTGGTACAATATCCCTTGCCTGATAGCTTGGATCAGCTCATGCAGTTATCCATTCGGGTGGATAGACGGCTGAAAGAGCGCAGGCTTGAAAGGGAGACCGAGGTTTCCTTCTTTCCCAAGGGAACCTCAGACTCTGAGGAATTTTCCGAGGAGCCTATGCAGATTGGGGCTACCCGCCTCTCCTCGCGTGAGAAGACGCGGAGGAGACAGCAGGGGTTATGTTTGTACTGTGGGAATAAAGGTCATGTGGTAGTATCATGCCCAGAAAAGCCGGAAAACTTCAGGGCCTGAGGGTGATGGGAAATATCCTGTCAGGCCAGAAGTCAGAATTTCCCAAGAAGACTTTTATCATTCCGGTGACCTTGAAGATCCTCGGTCAAACTGTCAAGACTGAGGCCTTTGTGGACAGTGGGGCCGACGGGGTTTTTATGGACCCCCAATTCGCCCTGAAACACTCTGTTCCCTTAGTACCCTTGGCATCGGAAATTGAGATTTGTGGGTTAAACGGGGAACCATTATCCCAGTGTAAAATTACCTCTTGCACTAGCCAGATTTCTTTGTTTATTGGAGCCACACACTCTGAAAAATTGTCCTTTTATGTGACTGTCTGTACTTTTGCCCCATTGGGGTTGGGGTTACCCTGGTTAAGGGCCCACAATCCTCAATTTGACTGGGTCTCTGGGGAGATTCTTAGTTGGGGTCCTGATTGTTTCAGGAGTTGCTTGAGCCTTCCAGTCAGGCTTTCGCAGCTAAGTTTGCCAGGATTGCCAGGATGTTATGCAGATTTTGCGGACGTGTTCTCCAAAAGAGTTGCAGAGGTACTACCTCCCCATCGCCCCTATGACTGTGCCATTAATTTGTTGCCGAATGCTAAGCTTCCCAAGAGCAGGTTGTACTCCCTGTCACGTCCTGAGACTCAGGCTATGGCAGAGTACATTCAGGAGAACTTGGCTAAGGGATTTATCAGACCTTCACAGTCTCCAGTTGGGTCGGGGTTCTTCTTCGTGGGTAAAAAGGACGGCTCGTAGCGACCCTGCATCGACTTCAGGGAATTGAACCGTATCACGATTAAAAACTCATACCCACTGCCTCTCATTTCGGTCTTGTTTGACCAGCTTCGTACGGCCACCATTTTTTCTAAGATTGACCTACGCGGTGCGTACAATCTAATCCGAATAAGAGAGGGGGATGAATGGAAGACTGCCTTTAATACCCACTCAGGGCATTATGAATATTTGGTGATGCCTTTTGGGCTCTGTAATGCCCTGGCAGTCTTCCAGGACTTCATGAACGATGTGCTCAGGGAATATTTGGATAGATTCTTAGTTGTATACTTAGATGACATCCTAATCTTCTCCCATTCCCTGGAGGAACATCGGAAGCATGTACGCTTAGTCCTCCAGAAACTCAGAGACCACCGGCTTGGGGCGAAGCTGGAGAAGTGCGAATTTGAAGTTCAGCAAATCGCATTTCTAGGATATATTCTCTCTCCAGAAGGTTTCCAAATGGAGGGTTCCAAGGTACAGGCAGTCCTGGATTGGGTGCAGCCCACTAGTTTGAAGGCGCTTCAGCGTTTTCTGGGCTTTGCGAATTTTTATAGACTATTTATCGCTGGATTTTCATCTATAGTGGCGTCCTTGGTGGCATTCACTAAGAAAGGGGCGGATGTTGCTCACTGGTCTTGTGAGGCCAAAGCGGCTTTTGCCCGTCTCAAAAGGGCATTTGTCTCGGCCAAGGTGCTGCGACACCCAGATCCAGAGCGTCCTTTTGTGGTGGAGGTGGATGCCTCTGAGATGGGTATTGGGGCAGTGCTCTCTCAGATGGGGGTGTCTGATAATCGCCTTCATCCCTGTGCTTACTTTTCCTGTAAATTTTCGCCTGCCGAGATGAATTATGACGTGGGTAACCGGGAATTGTTGGCTATTAAGGATGCACTCGAGGAGTGGAGACACTGGCTTGAGGGGGCTAAGTTTGTGGTCTCAATTCTCACCGACCATAAGAATTTGGCATATTTAGAGTCAGCGAAGCGCCTCAATGCCAGGCAGGCTCGATGGGCTTTGTTTTTTGCTCGCTTTAATTTTTTGATAACATATCGCCCTGGGTCAAAAAACATCAAGGCTGATGCGCTCTTGCGGAGTTTTGCTCCAATCCAGGAGACCACCGAGGAGCCATTGCCCATTGTGTCCCCATCATGTATTAAAGTGGGCATTACCCAGGACCTCTTGTCATTAGTCCTTAGAGCACAGGAGCAGGCTCCTCCAGACCTTCCGGTAGGTCTTTTGTTTGTGCCTCCTAGGTTAAGACAGCGAGTGTTCCTGGAATTCCATGCCAAGAAGTCGGCAGGTCACCCGGGTATTGCCAGAACTCGGGAGTTGCTATCTAGGGCGGTGTGGTAGCCCTCGGTGGCTAGGGATGTGGATCAGTGGGTTCGGGCATGTGACATCTGTGCCCGAAATAAGACTCCTAGAGGGGTTCCTGTTGGCCCATTACATCCACTCTATTCCATCTAAGCCATGGACCCACATTTCAATGGATTTTGTGGTGGACTTGCCCAAATCCTCGGGGATGACAGCCATCTGGGTTGTCGTTGACAGGTTTTCGAAGATGGCGCACTTCGTTCCATTGGTTGGGCTGCCATCGGCCAGATGCCTGTCTGAATTATTTATGCTGCATGTTGTGCGCCTCCACGGGTTGCCACTTGATGTGGTCTCTGACCGCGGATCCCAGTTTGTGGCCAAATTCTGGAGGGCATTTTGTTCCGATCTCCAGATTTCTGTCAGCTTGTCGTCAGGCTACCATCCGCAGTCTAATGGGCAGACTGAAAGGGTGAACCAGTCCTTGGAGCAGTTCCTCAGGTGTTATGTCTCCAAGTGTCAGACTGACTGGGTTGCTCATCTGTCCATGGCGGAGTTTGCCTATAACAACGCGGCTCACTCTGCTACAGGGATCTCTCCCTTCCTTTGTGTGTATGGGCATCATCCTAAGGCCAATTCTTTTGACCCCCTGGACTCCACGCCTGGTGGTTCCTCTGTGGTTTCGGTCCTTAGAGGTATTTGGAGGAAAGTGAAGAAAGCCCTTGTGTCTGTGTCATTAGTGACCAAAAGGGTTTTTGATAAGCGGAAGAGACCCTGCAGCTTCAAATTAGGAGACTTCGTCTGGTTGTCTACCAAGAATTTGAAGTTGAGACAGCCATCTCATAAGTTAGGCCCCTGGTTCATCGGTCCTTATAAGATCACTAGGGTTATCAATCCGGTGGCATTTCAGTTAGATCTACCCCGTTCTTTGGGTATCAATAAAACATTTCATTGTTCCCTTTTAAAACGGGCGATTAGTAATCCTCATTCCAGTGGAAGACCTTCCCCTCTTCTGATACGTGGCCAGAGGGAGTTTGTTGTTGAAAGGAGTCTTGACTCCAAGATGGTTCGGGGTCGGCTGTCATTTTTGGTGCACTGGAAGGGGTATGGCCCGGAGGAGCGGTCGTGGGTGCGCAGTTGTGATCTTCATGCCCCCAGACTGTTACGCTCTTTCTTCACGCAGTTCCCCGATAAACCCGGTGGTAGGGGTTCTTTGACCCCTCGTCAGAGGGGGGGTACTGTTAGGGTCTCCTGCTCTGTGCTGCTACGTCGTCATGGCAACCGGGAGACAAGTGCTAGCGGAGTAACCTGAGCGTAGCTGATACTCCAGTTCGGGTCTTTTGCTGTGCAGTGGTTACAGGCTCTGTGCACGGCAGGGGATCCGGTGCAGGTTTTTGTGCTCACAGTCTGTGAGGTCTGAGTGGGGCGTGGACAGCACCTGCTATATAAACCCTCTTCTCAGGTTAGGCAGATGCTGCTGAATCTTTGTTGGTTAGTCAGTTCCTGAAAGCTAGCTAGTACTGTGTAAACTTTGTATTTGTTTGTTGCTTACTGCAAATAGGCCTTGGGATTTGGTATTACACTCTGCCAATCCAGACCTAGCAGTAAGACTGGAGTCAGTCGTTTAACCTGCTGGGGTTCTTTTGCTACTCTGTGAACCTAGCAAGTTTGCGGCTGTATTCTCAGACTTGCCTGCCAAAATCCTTTCTCACTGTGCAAGGTGTTCAGGTGTCAGTTTAGTGGCAGTAAGCTGAACCAGTGCACTGCAAGTGAAGACTAGGATTGTGGAGACTCTCCTTGTGTCTATTATTCCATCTCTGACCAAGGAGTTTACTGCCACACCCGTTGGTAACCCTTTAGGGTTTTGCTGTTGCCCTTAGCAACAGCATTTCGGGTTCTCTACGTATTAAATCACAACATCTCGCTTCTTTCCATCTGAGCATTCCTAATACTAGGGAGACACCCAGTTTCTTAGCCTTTGGGCTTCTCTGTTCACTTTGTGTTTATTTTGTTACCCTATCACCTTCGGTGTATGTAATGTCATATTCCCCAGTCTGTCTGTGAGTTCATTTGTTTTGCATCCCTCTCCGTTCAGACACCAGTACATTCCTGCTGGCACTGGTGTGCATAACAGTAAGAGTTAGGACGTTCCCGGTCACAGTGTATGGTTTGGGGACTGGACAGGAGCAGGATGTATCTTGTTCTCAGGATGTCAGCTGATCAGGCTGCACTCACAGCCAGCCCTGGGACAATCTATAATGCAAAGTGCTTCAGCCCTATAGCTGCCCAATGTCTGTCCATGATGATGGGCCTGTTTATGTAATGCAGTGGCTACATATGTAATGTGGTGCTATTCGTTATAATGCGGTGCTACACATGTAATGTGGTGCTATTCATGTTATTTGTATAAATTGGTGCTATACGTGTTATGTGGTGTTATTTGTATAATGTGGTGCTATACGTGTAGTGTGGTGCTATACATGTATAATGATGTGCTATACATGTAGTGAGGTGCTATATGTATAATGCGGTGCTATTCGTGTTACTGTATGTGGTGTTATTTGCGTAATGCAGTGCTATATGTGTAGTGTCGTGCTATACATGTAATGCAGAGCTGTACATGTAATGCGGTGCTATTCGTATAATAATGTGGTGGCTATGTGGGATCTGGTCTGAAGATCGACAGTGTCTAGGTCGACAATGTTTAGGTCGACCACTATAGGTCGACAGTCACTAGGTCGACATGGATGGAAGGTCGACAGGGTTTCTAGGTCGACATGTGCTAGGTCGACAGGTCTAAAGGTCGACATGAGTTTTTCAAAAAAAAATTTCTTTTTTCATATTTAACGATCCACGTGGACTACGATTGGAACGGTAAAGTGTGCCGAGCGAAGCGGTAGCGGAACGAAGGCACCATGCCCGAAGTTGCGAGGGGACGCGGTGCACTAATTTGGGATCCCGGTCACTCTACGAAGAAAACGACACCAAAAAAAAAAAAATCCTCATGTCGACCTTTAGACCTGTCGACCTAACACATGTCGACCTAGAAACCCTGTCGACCTTCCATCCATGTCGACCTAGTGACTGTCGACCTATAGTGGTCGACCTAAACATTGTCGACCTAGACACTGTCGATTTGATGAACCACACCCGGCTATGTATGTAATCAGGGGCGGATTGGCCACTGGGACAGATTCCACTGCACTGGTGTCCTGTCTGTGTTTCACTACTTGTGTGTGCCCCCTCCCTGTACTGTGCTGTATGTAGTGTGTGCTCCCCCTCCCTGTACTCTGGGCCGGATTAAGCCCTCGGGGGGCCCGGGGCACCAAAGACAGCAGGGCCCCCCAGTGGACCACCAGCCCCCACAGTTACACCCCCCCCCCCCCCCCCCGCTGCTCACCTCCCGCGGTCACAGGCAACGGGAGCCGCGCTGCAGCAGGGGGAGAAGAGAAGACACCAGGCTGCCGGGGTATGAGGGATCCACGCTGCCGGGGGAGAAGTGCGGCTGTGCATGCGGCTTCCTCCCCCCTCCTCTCGGGCAGCACGGTCGGGGACTGAGTCAAGCAATCTCCAGCCTCTGCTGCCAGCAGCATCTCTCCTGGCAGCAGCGAAGGCTGGAGATTGCTTGACTCAGTCCCCGACCGTGCTGGCCGAGAGGAGGGGGGAGGAAGCCGCATGCACAGCGTGGATCCCTCCTGCCCCGGCAACCTGTAGATCGGTGCAGAGCTTCGGCCAGGGGGCCCCGTAAAACAGGGGGGCCCGGGGTACTGACCCCTGGGGCACCCCCCTTAATCCGGCTCTGCCTGTACTGTGCTGTATGTAGTGTGTGCTCCCTCCCTGTACTGTGCTGTATGTAGTGTGTGCTCCCCCTCCCTGTACTGTGCTGTATGTAGTGTGTGCTCCCCCTCCCTGTACTGTGCTGTATGTAGTGTGTGCTCCCCCTACCTATACTGTGCTGTATGTAGTGTGTGCTCCCCCTTCCTGTATGTAATGTGTGCTCCCCCTCCCTGTACTGTGCTGTATGTAGTGTGTGCTCCCTCTCTGTCCTGTGCTGTATGTAGTGTGTGCTCCCCTCCCTGTACTGTGCTGTATGTAGTGTGTGCTCCCTCTCTGTACTGTGCTGTATGTAGTGTGCTCCCTCCCTGTACTGTGCTGTATGTAGTGTGTGCTCCCTCCCTGTACTGTGCTGTATGTAGTGTGTGCTCCCTCCCTGTACTGTACTGCATGTAGTGTGTGCTCCCTCCCTGTACAGTGCTGTATGTAGTGTGTGCTCCCTCCCTGTGCTGTATGTAGTGTGTGCTCCCTCTCTGTACTGTACTGTATGTAGTGTGTGCTCCCGCTCCCTGTACTGTGCTGTATGTAGTGTGCTCCCTCCCTGTACTGTGCTGTATGTAGTGTGTGCTCCCCCTCCCTGTACTGTGCTGTATGTAGTGTGCTCCCTCCCTGTACTGTATGTAGTGTGTGCTCCCTCCCTGTACTGTGCTGTATGTAGTGTGTGCTCCCTCTCTGTACTGTATGTAGTGTGTGCTCCCTCCCTGTACAGTGCTGTATGTAGTGTGTGCTCCCTCCCTGTGCTGTATGTAGTGTGTGCTCCCTCTCTGTACTGTACTGTATGTAGTGTGTGCTCCCCCTCCCTGTACTGTGCTGTATGTAGTGTGCTCCCTCCCTGTACTGTGCTGTATGTAGTGTGTGCTCCCCCTCCTTTTACTTTGAAACATATAAGGTTAAAAAAAAGGGGTTTGTAGAATGAAAAATCAATAAAATCAGAAGTAGAATAAAGGCATGACAGCAGTGTCAGTAGACAGTGAAAGTGGGCATATCAGTCCTTGTATATTCAGATGTGCATCAGGGAAGGGCATTGTAGCAGCATATGTATATTGCATAAAGGCACAGGTAAACATTGGCATAGCGGAAAGCAAAGAAAGCCCCAACTATGTCTATCTCAGAATCAGGACCTCTGAGGAGGGACCCCGCCCTCTTGACGGACCCCTCCCCCCTGTGGCGGATCCAGGGGGGGGCACTCGGGCCCGTGCCCCCCCTGTCATTTATGGCCTCCGCCCCCCCCAGCGCCGGCGCCGCACAGGGAGATGACGGGCGCCCGCTGAGATTGTGTTACCAGCGGGCGCCCGTCTCCCTGCACAGCGGCAGCCGGAGGCAGGAGCTCAGTACTGAGCTCCGGCTTCCGGCGCTGTCACTGTGCTCTATGGGAGAGACATAAGTCATGACGTCTCTCTCATAGTGCTGACTGAGGAGCGGAAGCCCAGGGAGGAGGAGGACTGCAGCGGTCTGGAAGCGGGAACGGGGCTTGGTAAGTATTTTCTGTTTTCTCTTCCTCAGTGCAGCAGGGGCACCTACTGGGGGGGGGGGGCGACATTACTGAGGGGCATCAACAAGGGAAATTACTACTGGGTGGGGGGGCATTACTACTGGGGGCATTATTACTGGGGGAGCATCTACTGGGGGCATTACTACTGGGGGGTCATCTATTGGGGGCAAACTCCTATTGGGCATTACTACTGGTGGCAAACTACTGGGGGACATTATTACTGGGGGGCATCTACTGGGGGCACACTACTGGGGGACATTACTACTGGGTGCCAACTACAAAGGGGCTAACTACTGGGGGCAAACTACAGGAGGGCATTACTACTGGTGGCATAACTACAGGGGCATTACTACTTGGGGGCTAAACTACAGGGGGGCATAACTACTGGGGGACAACTACAGGGGCCAAACTACTGGGGGCATTACTTCTTGGAGCTAAACTACAAGGGGGTCATAACTACAGGGGCTAAACTACAATGGGGCAATCTAAAGGGGGGCATTACTACTGGTGGCTAAACTACAAGCAGGCAAACTACTGGGGGCATTACCACTGGGAGGCTAAACTAAAGGGGGGGGGGGTAAACTACTGGGGTCATAACTGCAGGGGCATTACCACTGGGGGCATAACTACTAGGACGCTAAATGACTGGGGGCATTACTACAGGCAACATTACTACTGGGGGCAATACGGGCATTGCATAAGGGGCACCACTACTATGGGGTCTATATAAGGGGCACTACCAGTACAGTGGACATTGCATAATGAGCGCTACAACTGTGGGCATTGTAAAAGAAGCGCCACCTCACATGCACCGAAGCCGCACGCAAATGTACTTGCCCCTTCCATGGTGCCCCCCGTATCATTGTCTTCTGGATCCGCCCTAGCCTCCCCCTTAATAGACTCTGCCCCCATTAGGGCTGCTTCCATAAATTTCCTGGGCTGGTGTAGGATCCCAATCCACCCCTGGGTGGTAGTGTAGCTGGGTGCCATTAAGCCCGAAGCAAGGGTATGTTTTGGCGCCCCCTTCCTCTTTACTGAATTGGGGTCCTAGCTATGGTGGCATGTTATATTTGAAAAGAAACTATATTTAAAAATCCTAAATTGGTGACAGGGCCGGTTCTAGACCTTGTGGAGCTCAGGGTGAAAGTTTACTTTGAGTGCCACCCATGTTTAAAATATGGTCTGTGTGCCAAAGGCTTGTAGCAACAATATAGGGACATGGCAGTACAGACGGTGTAATGTTTAGCATTACCGCCTCATACTAGTAGGTTAATTGGATCCCAACCCTGGTGTGTGTGTGTGTGTGTGTGTGTGTGTGTGTGTGTGTGTGTGTGTGTGTGTGTGTGTGTGTGTGTGTGTGTGTGTGTGTGTGTGTGTGTGTGTGTGTGTGTGTGTGTGTGTGTGTGTGTAGACTGCAGAGTTGCCGATTTATGTTTTTGCTGGTGGGTTCTCAAGCCTGTTGAATGCCGCACACCCATGATAAGCCGGCGGCTGGGGGGAAGTTACTGGGGGAGTGAAGTTTCTTCACTCCACCCGTCACCCAGCTCCATAGCAGTGCATGCTAATATGGACGAGATTATCCATATTGGCTTGCATGCATAAGCGGCCCGGCAGAAAACGATGAACGGTGCCTACACACTAAACGATATAAACAATATCTCATTCATTAATGAACAAGAACATTCATATCGTTTAGTGCTATCGGCAAGTGTCTAGGGCCCTAATTTTCATACAAACCACTAGTGATGAGCGGGTTCGGTTTCTCGGAAACCGAACCCCCCCGAACTTCACCCTTTTTACACGGGTCCGAGGCAGGTTCGAACCTTCCCGCCTTGCTCGGCTAACCCGAGCGCGCCTGAACGTCATCATCCCGCTGTCGGATTCTCGCGAGATTCGGATTCTATATAAGCAGCCGCGCGTCGCCGCCATTTTCACTCGTGCATTGGAGATGATAGGGAGAGGACGTGGCTGGCGTCCTCTCCGTTTATTGTTGAACTTGATTGCTTAATTGTGGGGAGGACTGGGGAGCAGCTGTTAGGAGGAGTACAGTGCAGAGTTTTGCTGATAAGTGACCACCAGTTTTATCCGTTCTCTGCCTGAAAAAAACGCTCCATACCATATCTGTGCTCAGTGTGCTGCATAATATATCTGTGCTCACACTGCTTAATTGTGGGGACTGGGGAGCAGCTGTATTATATAGCAGGAGTACAGTGCAGAGTTTTGCTGACAGTGACCACCAGTATACGTTGTCTGCCTGAAAAACACTCCATATCTGTGCTCAGTGTGCTGCTTTATTGTGGGGACTGGGGACCACCAGTATAATTAATATTATATAGGAGGAGTACAGTGCAGAGTTTTGCTGACCAGTGACCACCAGTATACTATATATAGCAGTACGATACGGAAGGCCACTGCTGTGCCTACCTCTGTGTCGTCATTAAGTATACTATCCATCTACATTCTATACCTGTGGTGCATTTTAGTTTTGCAGTTTGCTGACACAGTGACCACCAGTATACTATATATAGCAGTACGATACAGAAGGCCACTGCTGTGCCTACCTCTGTGTAGTCATTAAGTATACTATCCATCTACATTCTATACCTGTGGTGCATTTTAGTTTTGCAGTTTGCTGACAGTGACCACCAGTATACTATATATAGCAGTACGATATGGAAGGCCACTGCTGTGCCTACCTCTGTGTCGTCATTAAGTATACTATCCATCTACATTCTATACCTGTGGTGCATTTTAGTTTTGCAGTTTGCTGACACAGTGACCACCAGTATACTATATATAGCAGTACGATACGGAAGGCCACTGCTGTGCCTACCTCTGTGTCGTCATTAAGTATACTATCCATCTACATTCTATACCTGTGGTGCATTTTAGTTTTGCAGTTTGCTGACACAGTGACCACCAGTATACTATATATAGCAGTACGATACGGAAGGCCACTGCTGTGCCTACCTCTGTGTCGTCATTAAGTATACTATCCATCTACATTCTATACCTGTGGTGCATTTTAGTTTTGCAATTTGCTGACACAGTGACCACCAGTATACTATATATAGCAGTACGATATGGAAGGCCACTGCTGTGCCTACCTCTGTGTCGTCATTAAGTATACTATCCATCTACATTCTATACCTGTGGTGCATTTTAGTTTTGCAGTTTGCTGACACAGTGACCACCAGCATACTATATATAGCAGTACGATACGGAAGGCCACTGCTGTGCCTACCTCTGTGTCGTCATTAAGTCTACTATCCATCTACATTCTATACCTGTGGTGCATTTTAGTTTTGCAGTTTGCTGACACAGTGACCACCAGTATACTATATATAGCAGTACGATACGGAAGGCCACTGCTGTGCCTACCTCTGTGTCGTCATTAAGTATACTATCCATCTGCATTCTATACCTGTGGTGCATTTTAGTTTTGCAGTTTGCTGACACAGTGACCACCAGTATACTATATATAGCAGTACGATACGGAAGGCCACTGCTGTACCTACCTCTGTGTCGTCATTAAGTATACTATCCATCTACATTCTATACCCGTGGTGCATTTTAGTTTTGCAGTTTGCCGACACAGTGACCACCAGTATACTATATATAGCAGTACGATACGGAAGGCCACTGCTGTGCCTTCCTCTGTGTCGTCATTAAGTATACTATCCATCTACATTCTATACCTGTGGTGCATTTTAGTTGTGCGCAGTATATATAGTAGTAGGCCATTGCTATTGATACTGGCATATAATTCCACACATTAAAAAATGGAGAACAAAAATGTGGAGGGTAAAATAGGGAAAGATCAAGATCCACTTCCACCTCGTGCTGAAGCTGCTGCCACTAGTCATGGCCGAGACGATGAAATGCCATCAACGTCGTCTGCCAAGGCCGATGCCCAATGTCATAGTAGAGAGCATGTAAAATCCAAAAAACAAAAGTTCAGTAAAATAACCCAAAAATCTAAATTGAAAGCGTCTGAGGAGAAGCGTAAACTTTCCATTATGCCATTTACGACACGGAGTGGCAAGGAACGGCTGAGGCCCTGGCCTATGTTCATGGCTAGTGGTTCAGCTTCACATGAGGATGGAAGCACTCATCCTCTCGCTAGAAAAATGAAAAGACTTAAGCTGGCAAAAGCACAGCAAAGAACTGTGCATTCTTCTAAATCACAAATCCCCAAGGAGAGTCCAATTGTGTCAGTTGCGATGCCTGACCTTCCCAACACTGGACGGGAAGAGCTTGCGCCTTCCACCATTTGCACGCCCCCTGCAAGTACTGGAAGGAGCACCCGCAGTTCAGTTCCTGATAGTCAAATTGAAGATGTCAGTGTTGAAGTACACCAGGATGAGGATATGGGTGTTGCTGGCGCTGGGGAGGAAATTGACAAGGAGGATTCTGATGGTGAGGTGGTTTGTTTAAGTCAGGCACCCGGGGAGACACCTGTTGTCCGTGGGACGAATATGGCCATTGACATGCCTGGTCAAAATACAAAAAAAATCACCTCTTCGGTGTGGAATTATTTCAACACAAATGCGGACAACAGGTGTCAAGCCGTGTGTTGCCTTTGTCAAGCTGTAATAAGTAGGGGTAAGGACGTTAACCACCTCGGAACATCCTCCCTTATACGTCACCTGCAGCGCATTCATCATAAGACAGTGACAAGTTCAAAAACTTTGGATGACAGCGGAAGCAGTCCACTGACCACTAAATCCTTTCCTCTTGTAACCAAGCTCCTGCAAACCACACCACCAACTCCCTCAGTGTCAATTTCCTCCTTACCCAGGAAAGCCAATAGTCCTGCAGGCCATGTCACTGTCAAGTCTGATGAGTCCTCTCCTGCCTGGGATTCCTCCGATGCATCCTTGAGTGTAACGCCTACTGCTGCTGGCGCTGCTGCTGTTGCTGCTGGGAGTCGATCGTCATCCCAGAGGGGAAGTCGGAAGACCACTTGTACTACTTCCAGTAAGCAATTGACTGTCCAACAGTCCTTTGCGAGGAAGATGAAATATCACAGCAGTCATCCTGCTGCAAAGCAGATAACTCAGGCCTTGGCAGCCTGGGCGGTGAGAAACGTGGTTCCGGTATCCATCGTTAATTCAGAGGCAACTATAGACTTGTTGGAGGTACTGTGTCCCTGGTACCAAATACCATCTAGGTTCCATTTCTCTAGGCAGGCGATACCGAAAATGTACACAGACCTCAGAAAAAGAGACTCACCAGTGTCCTAAAAAATGCAGTTGTACCCAATGTCCACTTAACCACGGACATGTGGACAAGTGGAGCAGGGCAGACTCAGGACTATATGACTGTGACAGCCCACTGGGTAGATGTATTGCCTCCCGCAGCAAGAACAGCAGCGGCGGCACCAGTAGCAGCATCTCGCAAACGCCAACTCGTTCCTAGGCAGGCTACGCTTTGTATCACCGCTTTCCATAAGAGGCACACAGCTGACAACCTCTTACGGGAACTGAGGAAGATCATCGCAGAATGGTTTACCCCAACTGGACTCTCCTGGGGATTTGTGACATCGGACAACGCCAGCAATATTGTGCGTGCATTACATCTGGGCAAATTCCAGCACGTCCCATGTTTTGCACATACATTGAATTTGGTGGTGCAGAATTATTTAAAAAACGACAGTGGCGTGCAAGAGATGCTGTCGGTGGCCCGAAGAATTGCGGGCCACTTTCGGTATTCAGGCACCGCGTACAGGAGACTGGAGCACCACCAAACATTCCTGAACCTGCCCTGCCATCATCTGAAGGAAGAGGTGGTAACGAGGTGGAATTCAACCCTCTATATGCTTCAGAGGATGGAGGAGCAGCAAAAGGCCATTCAAGCCTATACATCTGCCCACGATATAGGCAAAGGAGGGGGAATGCACCTGACTCAAGCGCAGTGGAGAATGATTTCAACGTTGTGCAAGGTTCTGCAACCCTTTGAACTGAACTTGCCACACGTGAGTCAGGTCATTCCCCTCAACAGGCTTTTGCAGAAGAAGCTGGAGACATTGAAGGAGGAGCTAAAACAGAGCGATTCCGCTAGGCATGTGGGACTTGTGGATGGAGCCCTTCATTCGCTTAACCAGGATTCACGGGTGGTCAATCTGTTGAAATCAGAGCACAACATTTTGTCCACCGTGCTCGATCCTAGATTTAAAACCTACGTTGTATCTCTCTTTCCGGCAGACACAAGTCTGCAGAGGTTCAAAGACCTGCTGGTGAGAAAATTGTCAAGTCAAGTGGAACGTGACCCGTCAACATCTCCTCCTTCACATTCTCCCGCAACTGGGGGTGCGAGGAAAAGGCTAAGAATTCCGAGCCCACCCGCTGGCGGTGATGCAGGGCAGTCTGGAGCGAGTGCTGACATCTGGTCCGGACTGAAGGACCTGCCAACAATTACTGACATGTCGTCTACTTTCACTGCATATGATTCTGTCACCATTGAAAGAATGGTGGAGGATTATATGAGTGACCGCATCCAAGTAGGCACGTCAGACAGTCCGTACGTATACTGGCAGGAAAAAGAGGCAATTTGGAGGCCCTTGCACAAACTGGCTTTATTCTACCTAAGTTGCCCTCCCTCCAGTGTGTACTCCGAAAGAGTGTTTAGTGCAGCCGCTCACCTTGTCAGCAATCGGCGTACGAGGTTACTTCCAGAAAATGTGGAGAAGATGATGTTCATCAAAATGAATTATAATCAATTCCTCCGTGGAGACATTCACCAGCAGCAATTGCCTCCAGAAAGTACACGGGGACCTGAGATGGTGGATTCCAGTGGGGACGAATTAATAATCTGTGAGGAGGGGGGGATGTACACAGTGAAAGGGGTGAGGAATCGGAGGATGATGATGAGGTGGACAACTTGCCTCTGTAGAGCCAGTTTGTGCAAGGAGAGATTGATTGCTTTCTTTTTTGGTGGGGGCCCAAACCAACCAGTCATTTCAGTCACAGTCGTGTGGCAGACCCTGTCACTGAAATGATGGGTTCGTTAAAGTGTGCATGTCCTGTTTATACAACATAAGGGTGGGTGGGAGGGCCCAAGGACAATTCCATCTTGCACCTCTTTTTTCTTTCATTTTTCTTTGCATCATGTGCTGTTTGGGGACAATTTTTTTGAAGTGCCATCCTGCCTGACACTGCAGTGCCACTCCTAGATGGGCCAGGTGTTTGTGTCGGCCACTTGTGTCGCTTAGCTTAGCCATCCAGCGACCTCGGTGCAAATTGTAGGACTAAAAATAATAGTGTGAGGTGTGAGGTGTTCAGAATAGACTGAAAATGAGTGGAAATTATGGTAATTGAGGTAAATAATACTATGGGATCAAAATGACCCCCAAATTCTATGATTTAAGCTGTTTTTTTAGGGTTTTTTTTTTAAAAAACACCCGAATCCAAAACACACCCGAATCCGATAAAAAAATTTCGGTGAGGTTTTGCCAAAACGCGTCCGAATCCAAAACACGGCCGCGGAACCGAATCCAAAACCAAAACCCAAAACCCGAAAAATGTCCGGTGCACATCACTACAAACCACACTCTGTTTAATTTTAACTAGTGATGTGCACCGGACATTTTTCGGGATTCTCCCCTGATGACGGCTTTGTCCGAAACGGCTGTTGGGAGCCACCCCTGTTTAGGAACGTATTCCCCAGGTCATGTTGAATATCGAGACTGATAAGTAACGATGCATTATTTATGCTTACTCATATGTGACCTGTCTTAAGGAAGTGACCTTTTTTGCATTATGGAGTGCTGGTTCTTCCTAACCATAGCCCCAGCCGGAGCCTCTTGGTGAGGATTACTACATATTCTATTGTGCCAACCGAGCACCCATGGACTGAACAGATTATACCTGGTGTTTGTGCAGTCTATTTACAACTGTCTGTCTGTCTGTCTGTCTGTCTGTCTATGTATATGTGTATATATATATATATATATATATACTGTGTATATATAGTCGATAGGCGGCACTCCCGGACTTACAACAAGGAAACAAAGATCACTCCGTCTTTAAGCTTAAAAGGTTGCTTCTGACGATGGTTGTATTAAACCGAAAAGTTAAGCATAAAGACAGGGTGATCTCTGTTCTTTATTTTATGTAAGTCCGGGAGTGCCGCCTATCGACGAATCTACATTGCTACAAAAGCTGTGGAGGGCACCAGGCATGCTGACCTCAATATATTAACAAAGTGCCGAGTATCTTCAATGAATCAAAATAAATAAAAATGAAAAAAAAAAAAAAAATATATATATATATATATATATAAGAAAAGGGGGATAAGGGTTTCAGCGACCAACGGTGTCTAGTAAAATATGATAAATATGAGGAGACTTACTGGATACGTATAAAATAACAATATATTTATTTATACAGAAATAAAACCAAGGTATAATATAAAACCAACTATAATAAATGTCAGGGTGGGTTTAAAAGCCGGAGGACATATGCTATTAATTAATAACAAATAAAAGGAAAACTAAAACAATAATACATATAATAAAAAGGCAATAAATGGTAAAATATCCAATAAAAGAGTGCTGCTTATCTTTTTAAAAAGTGGAGAGTCGATGGAGGTACACCCAACGCGTTTCGTCACTCAGACTTCATCAAGGGGTATGGGACTACTGAACAGGCACTCTTATTTATAGCACATGTAATTAAGAATGGATAGTTGTGACATCACTTCCAGTAAGTCTCCTCATATTTATCATATTTTACTAGACACCGTTGGTCGCTGAAACCCTTATCCCCCTTTTCTTACATTTTTAGTTAAGGCAGTTTATCCCTGCCTAATACTTAAGGGTTAGCTGACGCCTTGAATTATTTAAGGAGTGTCTGATTTTGTTGTTTTATATTAATCTATTTCACATACACCTGTGGCGCCATACTCCCACTACCTAAATAAATATATATATATATATATATATATATATATATATATATATATATATATATATATATATATATAATATAAGGTAAGAGCGGTAAAACAAACAGCGGCACTCAGGGTCTTAAGCAGTAAAAAGTGTATTAAAAATCACTTAATAGATCCCAACGTTTCGGGACACGCAAGTCCCTTTGTCCAGGTGACAAATTCACCTGGACAAAGGGACTTGCGTGTCCCGAAACGTTGGGATCTATGAAGTGATTTTTAATACACTTTTTACTGCTTAAGACCCTGAGTGCCGCTGTTTGTTTTACCGCTCTTACCTTACTTATTGATACTAGAGGGCACCAGGGCATACTACTTCACTAACAGTGGGAGTGCCGGTCCATGCAAGAACTTTACTTTGAACTTATATATATATATATATATATATATATATATATATATATATATCTCAGTGTTTCCACAAGGTGGAAGGTGCACTCTCGCAGAAATGATAGTCCGTTCATAAAAAGACTTTTTTTTATTAAAGTGGTCAAAAAACCTTGTTGGTCTGGTCGACGTTTCGGTCCGTTTGACGAACCTTTCTCAAGACCAATAAAACATTTAGGTAGACATCATTCATCAAATAATTAATGGTGTGTCTAAAATGAAAAACAGAGACAAATACATATATTAAGGGACTGTGACATCAAGCTAGATCTTAATATAGATGCAACAATCCCAACTCAATCCATCACCAGACAGGGATATAAGTGACAGGAACAACTATTCTGGGTGAACGCACCACCTCCACCAATACAGTCACCACCCATACACCGTATGGTGTTGAAGGCTCACCTAGGATCAGTTCATCATCATGTAAACAGACATATGGGGATAGCAGGTCTGGACACCCAAAATTGAAGATCATATATGCAACCAATGCCTTACACGTCTCTATAAACCAAGTCGCACAATAAGTCATAAAGGCAATTCAAATAGGTCACCCACCAATAATCATATATAAATCACTCTAGACATACCTGATCACACAGACGCTGCTATTAAGATGCAGCTACAGGGCCACGGTAGGACAAAGTGAGCTATATAAATAATAATAGCAAACAATAATACATAGATAAGCATCTGAGTGCAGCCCATAAACATCACACTAATAGATGTAGAAAGTTAAAACCGTACTTACACTGGTGGGGAGAGGTGCAATTCGTCCCTGTGCTGCATCATTACTCACAGAACTGGGACTGCTATTTAAGCTTCCCGGACCGGAAGTGACCGGAAGTGCCGTGTGTGACCTGCATAATTCTCCTACTGGGTATGAAACGCTACAAGCACTAGATTAACTAGCAGGCACACACTCAACAGAGTGGTGCCTCCACAACCCGCTAGACCCGGCCGCCAGGCGCCGCGCTCACCAGGTGATAAATCGTGTCATAGGAACTGTACTTCCCGGATGCGAGTGGTTTGCGTTCCACCTGCCGGAAATGCGTTCCACCCGTCCGGAAGTGACATGACGATAGAAACGACTCTGTACCCATGAGCCTTAATAGAACCAAAAAGAACAGTCTAAGTGCAGGCTATTCTATATGTCTGCCACTCATATGCACCAAACAATTCACTAAAGGGGACTGAGTAGTATATATTCGACATTTAAGCGGTCTAATTAAATAGGGGGGGGACAGGATAAGAGGGTAGAATGTGCGTTGTAAAATCCCAAAAGTAATAGGGGCGTGATTAATATACCACCTAAAAGGTGGAAAAAAGATCATTCAGTAGTGTTTAATATAATAACATAGATGATAATGATCTGGCCAAAAATGGATGTCTAGGCCTGGGAGGAGGTCCAAAAGAGGCAAAGGACATATTATACGGACAGTTTCTAATATACATGTCGGGTCGGGACAATAAGTACCTATGCTACTGGGCCACAGATGTAAATACCAGGTTCACATATGCACCCCAACATAAAATTCGAATGGTTAACACTTTTTCAAATAACATAATATGTTATAGTAATACACCACTAGACCTAAAGTATAAATACAATATATTGTAGGTGCTGAACCCAGGGTGGAGTGTCACTATAAAGACATCTAGCATAACCCAACATGTGTTACAGAAAAACATTGAAGGGATTGGACTCGTTGAGCCCTCTGGGTGCGACCGTATCCAACCGATGTATCCAATAACTTTCCTGTCTCTTCAACAAAAGGGATCGGTCGCCACCAGTCGGGCATGGAGGAATCCAATCTATTAATTTGCATTTCAGGCTGGCGACTTGATGTTTTGCTGCCAAAAAGTGCCTGGCAACTGGTTTATCAATGTTGCCTGTGGTCAATGCAGTGTGTATAGTAGAGACTAAGGGTGTCCACATTTTGAGTGCAGGATCGTCGTGGAGATATATATATATATATATATATATATATATATATATATATATATATATATACACACACACACACACACACACACACACACACACACACACACACACACACACACACACACACACACACACACACACACACACACACACACACACAAACAAAGAACCCAGCACTCACCAAAGTAAACTCACTTATACTCAACAATTCAATAAATAAATGATGGGGGTTTAGTTAGTGGATTGGCCATCTCTGTGTGTATACGATGGGGTTAATCTATGGTTAGCTCTTATTAACCGTGGCCACTAGCTTTCTCATGCACCCCTGTGTGGACTTTATTATCCTGAACCTGTCTCAGCTGTTCCGAAGCAATCATCTTTGAGCCAGTGCAAAAGGTGACTAGTGTACCTTTAAAAGCCATAAAGGTGTGGCAGCCGTAGAGATGAGCGGGTTCGGTTTCTCTGAATCCGAACCCGCACGAACTTCATGTTTTTTTTCACGGGTCCGAGCGACTCGGATCTTCCCGCCTTGCTCGGTTAACCCGAGCGCGCCCGAACGTCATCATGACGCTGTCGGATTCTCGCGAGACTCGGATTCTATATAAGGAGCCGCGCGTCGCCGCCATTTTCACACGTGCATTGAGATTGATAGGGAGAGGACGTGGCTGGCGTCCTCTCCATTTAGATTAGGAGAGAGAGAGAGAGAGATTGACCTGAGGCTGATACTGTAGAAGAGAGTGCAGAGTTTAGTGACTGACCACAGTGACCACCAGCAGTGCAGTTGTTTTATTTAATATATCCGTTCTCTGCCTGAAAAAAACGGTACACACAGTGACTCAGTCACATACCATATCTGTGTGCACTGCTCAGCCCAGTGTGCTGCATGCCTGCATCATCTATGTATATATTATATATCTGACTGTGCTCAGCTCACACAGCTTATAATTGTGGGGGAGACTGGGGAGCACTGCAGTGCCAGTTATAGGTTATAGCAGGAGCCAGGAGTACAAGACAGTCACATACCATATCTGTGTGCACTGCTCAGCCCAGTGTGCTGCATCATCTATGTATATATTATATATCTGACTGTGCTCAGCTCACACAGCTTATAATTGTGGGGGAGACTGGGGAGCACTGCAGTGCCAGTTATAGGTTATAGCAGGAGCCAGGAGTACATATTATATTAAAATTAAACAGTGCACACTTTTGCTGCAGGAGTGCCACTGCCAGTGTGACTGACCAGTGACCTGACCACACTGACCACCAGTATAGTTAGTAGTATACTATATTGTGATTGCCTGAAAAAGTTAAACACTCGTCGTGTGACTTCACTTGTGTGGTGTTTTTTTTTTTATTCTATAAAAAACTCATTCTGCTGACAGACAGTGTCCAGCAGGTCCGTCATTATATAATATATATACCTGTCCGACTGCAGTAGTGATATATATATATATTTTTTATATCATTATTTATCATCCAGTCGCAGCAGACACAGTACGGTAGTTCACGGCTGTAGCTACCTCTGTGTCGGCACTCGGCAGTCCATCCATAATTGTATACCACCTACCCGTGGTTTTTTTTTCTTTCTTCTTTATACATACATACTACGACATCTCTTTATCAACCAGTCTATATTAGCAGCAGACACAGTACAGTACGGTAGTTCACGGCTGTGGCTACCTCTGTGTCGGCACTCGGCAGTCCGTCCATAATTGTATACCACCTAACCGTGGTTTTTTTTTCTTTCTTCTTCATACATACATACTACGACATCTCTTTATCAACCAGTCTATATTAGCAGCAGACACAGTACAGTACGGTAGTTCACGGCTGTGGCCACCTCTGTGTCGGCACTCGGCAGTCCGTCCATAATTGTATACCACCTAACCGTGTTTTTTTTTTCTTTCTTCTTTATACATACATACTACGACATCTCTTTATCAACCAGTCTATATTAGCAGCAGACACAGTACAGTACGGTAGTTCACGGCTGTGGCTACCTCTGTGTCGGCACTCGGCAGTCCGTCCATAATTGTATACCACCTAACCGTGGTTTTTTTTTCTTTCTTCTTCATACATACATACTACGACATCTCTTTATCAACCAGTCTATATTAGCAGCAGACACAGTACAGTACGGTAGTTCACGGCTGTGGCTACCTCTGTGTCGGCACTCGGCAGTCCGTCCATAATTGTATACCACCTAACCGTGGTTTTTTTTTCTTTCTTCTTTATACATACATACTACGACATCTCTTTATCAACCAGTCTATATTAGCAGCAGACACAGTACAGTACGGTAGTTCACGGCTGTGGCTACCTCTGTGTCGGCACTCGGCAGTCCGTCCATAATTGTATACCACCTAACCGTGGTTTTTTTTTCTTTCTTCTTCATACATACATACTACGACATCTCTTTATCAACCAGTCTATATTAGCAGCAGACACAGTACAGTACGGTAGTTCACGGCTGTGGCCACCTCTGTGTCGGCACTCGGCAGTCCGTCCATAATTGTATACCACCTAACCGTGGTTTTTTTTTCTTTCTTCTTCATACATACATACTACTACATCTCTTTATCAACCAGTCTATATTAGCAGCAGACACAGTACAGTACGGTAGTTCACGGCTGTGGCTACCTCTGTGTCGGCACTCGGCAGTCCGTCCATAATTGTATACCACCTAACCGTGGTTTTTTTTTCTTTCTTCTTCATACATACATACTACGACATCTCTTTATCAACCAGTCTATATTAGCAGCAGACACAGTACGGTAGTTCACGGCAGTAGCTACCTCTGTGTCGGCACTCGGCAGTCCGTCCATAATTGTATACTAGTATCCATCCATCTCCATTGTTTACCTGAGGTGCCTTTTAGTTGTGCCTATTAAAATATGGAGAACAAAAATGTTGAGGTTCCAAAATTAGGGAAAGATCAAGATCCACTTCCACCTTGTGCTGAAGCTGCTGCCACTAGTCATGGCCGAGACGATGAAATGCCAGCAACGTCGTCTGCCAAGGCCGATGCCCAATGTCATAGTACAGAGCATGTCAAATCCAAAACACCAAATATCAGTAAAAAAAGGACTCCAAAACCTAAAATAAAATTGTCGGAGGAGAAGCATAAACTTGCCAATATGCCATTTACCACACGGAGTGGCAAGGAACGGCTGAGGCCCTGGCCTATGTTCATGGCTAGTGGTTCAGCTTCACATGAGGATGGAGACACTCAGCCTCTCGCTAGAAAAATGAAAAGACTCAAGCTGGCAAAAGCAGTAGCACCGCAAAGAACTGTGCGTTCTTCGAAATCCCAAATCCACAAGGAGAGTCCAATTGTGTCTGTTGCGATGCCTGACCTTCCCAACACTGGACGTGAAGAGCATGCGCCTTCCACCATTTGCACGCCCCCTGCAAGTGCTGGAAGGAGCACCCGCAGTCCAGTTCCTGATAGTCAGATTGAAGATGTCAGTGTTGAAGTACACCAGGATATGGGTGTTGCTGGCGCTGGGGAGGAAATTGACCAGGAGGATTCTGATGGTGAGGTGGTTTGTTTAAGTCAGGCACCCGGGGAGACACCTGTTGTCCGTGGGAGGAATATGGCCGTTGACATGCCTGGTGAAAATACCAAAAAAATTAGCTCTTCGGTGTGGAACTATTTCAACAGAAATGCGGACAACAGGTGTCAAGCCGTGTGTTCCCTTTGTCAAGCTGTAATAAGTAGGGGTAAGGACGTTAACCACCTCGGAACATCCTCCCTTATACGTCACCTGCAGCGCATTCATAATAAGTCAGTGACAAGTTCAAAAACTTTGGGTGACAGCGGAAGCAGTCCACTGACCAGTAAATCCCTTCCTCTTGTAACCAAGCTCACGCAAACCACCCCACCAACTCCCTCAGTGTCAATTTCCTCCTTCCCCAGGAATGCCAATAGTCCTGCAGGCAATGTCACTGGCAATTCTGACGAGTCCTCTCCTGCCTGGGATTCCTCCGATGCATCCTTGCGTGTAACGCCTACTGCTGCTGGCGCTGCTGTTGTTGCTGCTGGGAGTCGATGGTCATCCCAGAGGGGAAGTCGTAAGCCCACTTGTACTACTTCCAGTAAGCAATTGACTGTTCAACAGTCCTTTGCGAGGAAGATGAAATATCACAGCAGTCATCCTGCTGCAAAGCGGATAACTGAGGCCTTGACAACTATGTTGGTGTTAGACGTGCGTCCGGTATCCGCCGTTAGTTCACAGGGAACTAGACAATTTATTGAGGCAGTGTGCCCCCGTTACCAAATACCATCTAGGTTCCACTTCTCTAGGCAGGCGATACCGAGAATGTACACGGACGTCAGAAAAAGACTCACCAGTGTCCTAAAAAATGCAGTTGTACCCAATGTCCACTTAACCACGGACATGTGGACAAGTGGAGCAGGGCAGGGTCAGGACTATATGACTGTGACAGCCCACTGGGTAGATGTATGGACTCCCGCCGCAAGAACAGCAGCGGCGGCACCAGTAGCAGCATCTCGCAAACGCCAACTCTTTCCTAGGCAGGCTACGCTTTGTATCACCGGTTTCCAGAATACGCACACAGCTGAAAACCTCTTACGGCAACTGAGGAAGATCATCGCGGAATGGCTTACCCCAATTGGACTCTCCTGTGGATTTGTGGCATCGGACAACGCCAGCAATATTGTGTGTACATTAAATATGGGCAAATTCCAGCACGTCCCATGTTTTGCACATACCTTGAATTTGGTGGTGCAGAATTATTTAAAAAACGACAGGGGCGTGCAAGAGATGCTGTCGGTGGCCAGAAAAATTGCGGGACACTTTCGGCGTACAGGCACCACGTACAGAAGACTGGAGCACCACCAAAAACTACTGAACCTGCCCTGCCATCATCTGAAGCAAGAAGTGGTAACGAGGTGGAATTCAACCCTCTATATGCTTCAGAGGTTGGAGGAGCAGCAAAAGGCCATTCAAGCCTATACAATTGAGCACGATATAGGAGGTGGAATGCACCTGTCTCAAGCGCAGTGGAGAATGATTTCAACGTTGTGCAAGGTTCTGATGCCCTTTGAACTTGCCACACGTGAAGTCAGTTCAGACACTGCCAGCCTGAGTCAGGTCATTCCCCTCATCAGGCTTTTGCAGAAGAAGCTGGAGACATTGAAGGAGGAGCTAACACGGAGCGATTCCGCTAGGCATGTGGGACTTGTGGATGGAGCCCTTAATTCGCTTAACAAGGATTCACGGGTGGTCAATCTGTTGAAATCAGAGCACTACATTTTGGCCACCGTGCTCGATCCTAGATTTAAAGCCTACCTTGGATCTCTCTTTCCGGCAGACACAAGTCTGCTGGGGTTGAAAGACCTGCTGGTGAGAAAATTGTCAAGTCAAGCGGAACGCGACCTGTCAACATCTCCTCCTTCACATTCTCCCGCAACTGGGGGTGCGAGGAAAAGGCTCAGAATTCCGAGCCCACCCGCTGGCGGTGATGCAGGGCAGTCTGGAGCGACTGCTGATGCTGACATCTGGTCCGGACTGAAGGACCTGACAACGATTACGGACATGTCGTCTACTGTCACTGCATATGATTCTCTCACCATTGAAAGAATGGTGGAGGATTATATGAGTGACCGCATCCAAGTAGGCACGTCACACAGTCCATACTTATACTGGCAGGAAAAAGAGGCAATTTGGAGGCCATTGCACAAACTGGCTTTATTCTACCTAAGTTGCCCTCCCACAAGTGTGTACTCCGAAAGAGTGTTTAGTGCCGCCGCTCACCTTGTCAGCAATCGGCGTACGAGGTTACATCCAGAAAATGTGGAGAAGATGATGTTCATTAAAATGAATTATAATCAATTCCTCCGCGGAGATATTGACCAGCAGCAATTGCCTCCACAAAGTACACAGGGAGCTGAGATGGTGGATTCCAGTGGGGACGAATTGATAATCTGTGAGGAGGGGGATGTACACGGTGATATATCGGAGGGTGATGATGAGGTGGACATCTTGCCTCTGTAGAGCCAGTTTGTGCAAGGAGAGATTAATTGCTTCTTTTTTGGGGGGGGTCCAAACCAACCCGTCATATCAGTCACAGTCGTGTGGCAGACCCTGTCACTGAAATGATGGGTTGGTTAAAGTCTGCATGTCCTGTTTTGTTTATACAACATAAGGGAGGGTGGGAGGGCCCAAGGACAATTCCATCTTGCACCTCTTTTTTCTTTTATTTTTCTTTGCGTCATGTGCTGTTTGGGGAGGGTTTTTTGGAAGGGACATCCTGCGTGACACTGCAGTGCCACTCCTAAATGGGCCCGGTGTTTGTGTCGGCCACTAGGGTCGCTAATCTTACTCACACAGTCAGCTACCTCATTGCGCCTCTTTTTTTCTTTGCGTCATGTGCTGATTGGGGAGGGTTTTTTGGAAGGGACATCCTGCGTGACACTGCAGTGCCACTCCTAAATGGGCCCGGTGTTTGTGTCGGCCACTAGGGTCGCTAATCTTACTCACACAGTCAGCTACCTCATTGCGCCTCTTTTTTTCTTTGCGTCATGTGCTGATTGGGGAGGGTTTTTTGGAAGGGACATCCTGCGTGACACTGCAGTGCCACTCCTAAATGGGCCCGGTGTTTGTGTCGGCCACTAGGGTCGCTAATCTTACTCACACAGTCAGCTACCTCATTGCGCCTCTTTTTTTCTTTGCGTCATGTGCTGATTGGGGAGGGTTTTTTGGAAGGGACATCCTGCGTGACACTGCAGTGCCACTCCTAAATGGGCCCGGTGTTTGTGTCGGCCACTAGGGTCGCTAATCTTACTCACACAGTCAGCTACCTCATTGCGCCTCTTTTTTTCTTTGCGTCATGTGCTGATTGGGGAGGGTTTTTTGGAAGGGACATCCTGCGTGACACTGCAGTGCCACTCCTAAATGGGCCCGGTGTTTGTGTCGGCCACTAGGGTCGCTAATCTTACTCACACAGTCAGCTACCTCATTGCGCCTCTTTTTTTCTTTGCGTCATGTGCTGATTGGGGAGGGTTTTTTGGAAGGGACATCCTGCGTGACACTGCAGTGCCACTCCTAAATGGGCCCGGTGTTTGTGTCGGCCACTAGGGTCGCTAATCTTACTCACACAGTCAGCTACCTCATTGCGCCTCTTTTTTTTCTTTGCGTCATGTGCTGATTGGGGAGGGTTTTTTGGAAGGGACATCCTGCGTGACACTGCAGTGCCACTCCTAAATGGGCCCGGTGTTTGTGTCGGCCACTAGGGTCGCTAATCTTACTCACACAGTCAGCTACCTCATTGCGCCTCTTTTTTTCTTTGCGTCATGTGCTGATTGGGGAGGGTTTTTTGGAAGGGACATCCTGCGTGACACTGCAGTGCCACTCCTAAATGGGCCCGGTGTTTGTGTCGGCCACTAGGGTCGCTTATCTTACTCACACAGTCAGCTACCTCATTGCGCCTCTTTTTTTCTTTGCGTCATGTGCTGATTGGAGAGGGTTTTTTGGAAGGGACATCCTGCGTGACACTGCAGTGCCACTCCTTGATGGGCCAGGTGTTTGTGTCGGCCACTAGTGTCGCTTAGCTTAGTCATCCAGCGACCTTGGTGCAAATTTTAGGACTAAAAATAATATTGTGAGGTGTGAGGTATTCAGAATAGACTGAAAATGAGTGGAAATTATGGTTTTTGAGGTTAATAATAATATGGGATCAAAATGACCCTCAAATTCTATGATTTAAGCTGTTTTTTAGTGTTTTTTAAAAAAAACACCCGAATCCAAAACACACCCGAATCCGACAAAAAAAATTCGGTGAGGTTTTGCCAAAACGCGGTCGAACCCAAAACACGGCCGCGGAACCGAACCCAAAACCAAAACACAAAACCCGAAAAATTTCAGGCGCTCATCTCTAGTGGCAGGTACACATTAAATTTAGCAGGCAGATGATGTGTGTAACAGCAGTGAAGTAGTCAGGTTTTAAGACTCTGATAGTGTAGGACCTGCATGAAGGTGGGGTACCTTGAAAATCGGTATGCAGGCTTCCGTGCATTGGCCAATCCACTAACTAAACCCCCATCATTTATTTATTGAATTGTTGAGGATAAGTGAGTTTACTTTGGTGAGTGCTGGGTTCTTTGTTTGTATTTATTAGAGCGATGTGGTCATGGGCTACATGCACCCCGCCCTGTGAGTGGTAAGTACAGCTGTGTACCCCGCTTTTGTGGTGGAGAGTACTGTGTTACATGCACCCCACCCTGTGAGTGGTAAGTGCATAGCTGTGCCCCGCTTCTGGTGTGGTGAGTGCTGTGGTTTTTTCTGTGTGTGTGTGTGTGTGTGTGTGTGTGTGTGTGTGTATATATGTATATGTGTGTATATATATATATATATATATATATATATATATATATATATATATATATATATATATATATATATACAATGTATGGGTTAATTAACACTTTCTCCCACGAAACACCTTCCCCAGAAGAATGAATGTAAGAAAGGTGGATGAAAGGGGAAGGGGGGGGGGGGGGGGGGGAGCACGACTTTTGGGAGAGAGATGGTCACATCCTTACCTCAGTAATGATCTGATACTGCAGAACTCCATCAGCGGTCAGACACAGAACTCTTCAAGTTCTGTGTGTTGGTTGGCGGGCAGCGGGCGGGAGGACAGGGCAGTGCAGGACGGGCGGGGGGACAGAGCAGGGCGGGCGGCCGTGAGGGAGTGCGGTGTGACGTCGGCACATCACACCGCGGCCAAGAACACTGCAAAGGGCGGGCAAGAGGGAGTGCAGTGTGACGTCAGAACGTCACATCGCGAGCCGGCCAGTGCTGGACGGACCTGGTGGGTGCTCTGCTTTTTCTTTGGGTGCTCGGGCCCGGAAGCACCCGCGGAATCGGCATCACTGTGTGTGTGTGTGTGTAAGGAATATAGATTGTAAGCTCCCATGGAACTGATGTGAATGGTGAAATATTCTCTGTAAAGCGCTGTGGAATATAAGTGCGCTATATAAATAACTGGTAATAATAAATTATGGCTTCAATGGGAAGGTGCATGGTAGTAATACCACTTATACATGTTACACCACACAGTAGAGTACCTTGTACACGTTACACTATGATTGAGCCCCTTTTACATACTACACCATGGTAGAGCTGCTATGGAATTAACTGTATTCAACTATTTACTTGTTTAATTCAAACACACACACACACACACACACACACACACACACACACACACACACACACACACACACACACACACACACACACACACACACACACACACACACATGAAAACCCCCAAACTCTCAATGAAAAATAAACTCCAAAATTCCCCCATTGGATAATCCCCTAATGCCTCAATAAAAATACCCCAAAAACTGCCATCCCAGACCTGATAATCCCACTATGCTTTAATGAAAATAATGGACCAGAATTGCCTGAGGGGCAGAGAGAGCTGTGCCAGAGCAGCCTTATGGGCAGAGAGCTGGTGCAGCAACCTAAAGGGCAGAAAGAGGTGCTGCAGCAGCCTGAAAGGCAGAGAGAGAGGTGATGCAGCTTCTAATGCAGAGAGAAGTGGTGCAGCAGCAGCTGTGGTAGAGAGAGGTGCTGCAGCATCAATGTAGAGAGAAGTGCTGCAGCAGCCAGGGCAGAGAGAGGTGCTACAACAACCGGAACAGAAAGAGGTGCTGCAGCAGCTAGGACAGAGAGCTGCTGCAGTATCTGAAGTAGAGACATATGCTGCAGGTTCCATGAAAGAGAGAGGTGCAGGTGGTTCTTGTAACTGTTACGGTGCAGCCCAGAGCTCCTAAAACAGGGCAGCATTAACCATTTATACTGGTACACACTAGTGCTGTAACTGCCCCCAGTGCAACTCTGAGCTCCCACGGGGCAACTCAAAGCTCCTAATAATAATACAGGGTAGCATTAACCCTATATTGGTGCACACTGGTGCCTGCAAAAGTTTTTGGTGTATGCCACCATTACTACAACATCTGCTAAAATGAAAAACAGAGTTAGGTGTCCTCTTTAAAAACCAACAACTCATTGCCCCCCCCCTCCCAAAAAAAAAAAAAAAAAAGAACACGGAGGCTGAAGATCAAACTGTGATCACAAATCCAAGTAGAGACTAAGGGTGTCCACATTAGCTGTGTGTGAGTCTGACATTTCTCACACTGTACTCATAGAGAAGGTTCCTTTCACCATTTCTGCCCCCATTACAAATGTATGGATGAGCAATATAAGTGAAGATGGTGATAAAATAATATAAATTGAGGATACTAGTGTGGAAGTGGAACAGAATGAGATGGATATTTGTGTACTATCTGACACTAATGAGTATGTTGTTCTGTGGGGTGGTATTCATGTGACCAGTGGTCAGGAGAACGACGGTCACATAACCTCCCCCAATATCCTGCCCCCTCACTATCCCGATAGTCGGCATGCCGTCCAACAGGGACTATTTCCATTTGTGGGTGTCCACGACGTCCATAGAGTGGGAATAGAACCCATGGCGACTGCAGGTCGCCACTGAGCCCACAGCGTGACAAGCGCAGCGAGCCCGCAAGGGGCTTGCTGCACTCGCCCCCCTTACGCGCTGCCGGGATCCGGGTGTCGGTATGCTGACCGCCGGTCTCCTGACCAGTGCTTAAAGTGGTCCTGGAGAGGTGGTGGAACTCACCCATCATTGCCAGCACCCCCCATCCCCCTCCTTCTTCCCCACGTGCTAGGTAGAGCTACAGTGAAATGGTGTCTTGCCACTGCCAGATTCCCAACTAGGGTTGATGATGTTTAGGGCAAATATGAGAAATGTTGCCCTTAATATCTATAAAAAATGTTGGCAGTATAGATATACAGGTACTGAAATACACATTGGTAACACAAATAATGTAAGTGCGAAAACATGGTGTTAAACCTAAATACACCTGGGATGAATATCATGTGCACATGTAAAACAATGTTGTGTATAAGATATTGAAAGTGAATGGCCGGGGGCCTGGGGGCCGCTTAGCCCCCCAGAAGCTGTAGGGGCTATAATAGTGTGTAATACATTCTAGATGCTTTTTCACCCCTGCCACCAGCTGTGACTACACTGTTAGGTCACTTAAAAAGAAATAAAATAGTTCTATGCCATTCAATTATTTTTCTGCCACCCCTTATAGATTTTTTATGGGGTATCCACGTTTTCGTCACTTCTTTTTTTTTTTTTTTTTTTTGCCACCCTTATGTATCCTGTGTTAAGGTCTTTTCTTACTTATTTGGTGGTTTCTTTGCATCGGGGGAGTCTCCCTATGCAGACAATGTCTTGAGGTGGTATTCAGTATACATACAGTATAGGAGATGTGTCCTGGAAGCCACCTGTTTGCATAGGAATAATAATGTCATCTTCATATTATAAAGGTTCAACTAGATAAAGTTTTGGGGCAGGGTAAATGTGAACTTCCCTGATCAAACGTGCTGGAGACACCATCCTCCTACATCTCTCGAGCATCATCCCCTGTGTCTCCCCAGAGCCATCCTTGCCTCTCTCCAGTACCATCCCTCCCTGCGTCTCCCCAGCGCCATCCATCCCTCTCTCTCCAGCGCCATCCCTGCCTCCCTGCCTCTCTCCAGCACCATCCCTCCCTGTATCTCCCCAGCGCCATCCTTGCGTCACCCAAACGCCATCCCTGCCTCCCTGCATCTCTCAAGCACCATCCCTCCCTTCGTCTCTCCAGCACCATCCCTGCTTCCCTGCATCTCTCCAGCAACATCCATCCCTCCCTGCATCTCTCCAGAACCATCCCTCCCTCCGTCTCTCCAGTGCCATACATCCCTCCCTATGTCTCTCCAGCACCATCCCTGCCTTCTTGCATCTCTCCAGTGCCATACCTCCCTCCCTGCATCTCTTCAGCTCTCCCATATATATCACCAGCGTCACCCCCGTGTCACTCCAACACCTTCTGCGTCGCTTTATCACCATCTAGCTGTGTCTCTCCAGCCTCATCCCTGCCCCTTTATGTACTGATTTTTTCCCCCTAGTCCAGTGGTTACCAAACTTTTTAGAATCACGGTGCATATCAGATTTTTTTTTTTCCGGCACCCCCATGGCCTAACGTTTCATATTGAGAAATTTAGAAAAAATATTAAATGAAGTTAATTGTGTTTTATATGTTATACTTAAGGTTAGTTATGTGTTGGGGGACAAGATTTACTTCTGTTTGTCCACATATTTTATGATTTGCAGCCACAAACACTGATTTGCCTATTATATTGACCATAATTAATTTGAATTCATCCTGGACCACGAATCCAAGGCACCCTTGCAAGTGTCCCGAGGCACCCCAGCATGCAGTTGAGAACCACTGCCCTAGTCACTGCTGCCCCCCCCCCCCCCCCAACACACACTTTTTGTATCCGTTTTATTTACTTTGTCAGCTAAGCAGATTCATCACCTGACTTAACACACCCCAATCCACCATTCCTTCATTACCACCTCAGCAGCATCCACACCCTCATTAATTAATAATACCCCTAGCAACCCTCACTGACTACCAACAACTTTACCTCCCTCCCCCTCTCCCTTAAAAATAAATAAATCAGAATACTACTCAGAGACATGTAATATAAGTAGACCCCCTCCCTAAAGCATTCACTCACTGTTGCTGACCTGTGGGCTGCTGTATACTCTGTGTGCAGTTGTGCACCTTCCACAGACAGAACAGAGTGGGTGCAGCTGCATGTAAAGTAGGGGCTAGGCGAGTACTCATATCTGTGTGTCCGGCCCACTCCTAGTGTGCGCAGCCACAGTGACAGCAGAGGAGCTGGACTTGTTAGGCTGATCGCATGCCATCTGTGGCTGTGCAGCGTGTGCATCACTGGGAATGAGATAGACGTCGCTCCATGACGTAACCGCATCTCATTCCCAGCCTGCCAGAGGAGGAGGGAGACTGGCTATGTCACTATAGTGTCACCCGCCTCCCTCCTCTATTTACATATTCTACATATGCAGTGCTGCACAGCTGTTCAGGTACAAGCCGGGTAAGGTTGGCTGGCGGAGGCAGAACGGTTCTGCCTCCAAAAGGAGGTGACGGAACGCAGTTCCGCCTCGTACCGGCCCACTTTAACCCCTGCATATGACCAAAAAAGCCACCTCTTGGGTGTGGAATTATTTTTACCCAAATTCTGACATTTGTAAAGGCATCTGCTCCATTTGTGAGGCCAAAGTTAGTAGAGGTAGGGATGTTGCCCACCTCCATTTGCGGCGACTTCATGAAATGTATTTTACAAAGTTTTAATTTGTAAAATAGTAGCAAGCAGTCCAATATCAACTATCACCAGTTTTGACCAGCCCATAAAATCTCCACTGCCAACACACTCATCAGAGGTAGTCCTTCCCACCGAATGTGCTATATTTTTAGGAGGCATTGGGGATAGTGTTTTTTTGCATAGACATTTTTATCGGTTATTTAATCTAATTCATTACTAATTTGCAACACATTTTTAAACAGAAATAACTGCCGTATGTGTTACGCTGATCTGCCGCTTCGTTTAGCCAGCCAGTCTTTGGCCAATATTGGTAAAGAATATTGTGATGTGGGCAAAATTGACTGGAGATGACTGGAAATTAATGTTATTGAGGTTAATAATACTGCAGGAACAAAAACGGGCCAACATTACATGATTTTTAGCTGTTTTTAGCATTAAAAAAAAAATCGGAACCAAAACACTTGAGGGTGGCTTTGCAAAACCAGAGCCAAAACATGAAAATTAATAAAGATCCAAAACCAAAACACGGGGGTCAGCACACATTTCTAATCTTAAGGTACCCTGGAAAGTATAGAGAAGTTGGCCTTGTAGATGTGTGCCTTGAGCACCCGATGGAAAGAGCAAGAGTTACTCTGTAGGAGGCTTCATCTGACCAGATCAACACAACCTATCCTAGCAAAAACTTAGGCTGGGTACACATCATACAGTACAGTCCTACATATCGTACACCTCATTTAATGTGTGCCCGTGATTGCATGCTCCTGCCCACCAACATCAGGTTATTCACATCTGATGTTCTACACATCAGATGTGATGATCCAGCGGCCATTGGCATGCTCCTGGATGCACCACTGAACAATATATTGTTGCCATAGCGGCGAGGGGTGGGGCGTGGGTGGAGGTGGCACTGGGAGATGAACTCATCTCCTCGCCGCCTCCTCCTCCTATGCTGTGAATGGGTACTGGGTCGCATCGACCCGGCAACCCATTCACACTGCGCCTGACCTGGTATTCAATCCGGGAATAACCCTTCTTATTAGCCAGGTTGAATTACTGGGTCAGGCGACCCGGGAATTCGGACATGGCCCTTTCACATCGCACACTGACCCGTGTCGACCGTGTGCGATGTGAAAGGGGTATGACTGATGCATATTTACACTGGTCATCACATCTGCCACAATCCAGGATCGTCTAATGTGTACCCAGCCTAAAGCTACTGACTGATTTGTGAAGAAACCAATAGAAATTGCATGTCTCCCAGAGGGAATTAGTACTTATTCTTCTCACTCTGGGGGATATTTACTAAGCAGTGATAAGAGCGGAGAAGTGGCCCAGTGGAGAAGTTGCCCCATCAACCAATCAGCAGCTCTGTATAATTTTATAATATGCAAATTATAGATGTTACTTCAGTGCTGATTGGTTGCCATGGGCAACTTCTCCACTGGCTCACTTCTACGCTCTTATCACTGCTTAGTAAATGTCACCCTCTGTTCTCAGAAACCTTATATGGTGTTAATAGAATAGTTGTTGCAGCAATACAGGAGCCTCCACAATACTTGATAAAAGACTCCTCATGTAAATTTTGATTATGGCGGCCGACACACTACGTATAGTGTGTGTGTGTGTGACTGTATGTATGTATGTATGTATGTATATGTATATGTATATGTATATATATATATATATATATATATATATATATATATATATATATATGTGTGTGGGTTGTTGTTGTTGTCCACTTATATGGTAGCAAGGTAATAAAGCAAATGTAATTACATAAAGTATTTTATTTTATGTGATCGCATTTTGTCCATGGATTATATATTTGGAGTCAGCACCATATTATATTGTCAAACTTGGAGCAAGAACAAATAAGAGTGGTTAAACTGTTCTGACATGTGATCCAGGTATTAATCTGGATTGAATGTATTCCTAGTGAAGCTTGGTTGATTTGGATTTACATCAATGTTTTGTGGTTCATGGAACACTTCTTGAAATGCTATTAAGTGTATTAGAGGCTTCCTGCAGCATAGGGATACATGCAGGAATAAGTGGTTAACTGGGCTGGCTGAATGTAATAGCCTTGTAGGTATACTTGTCACAGTATTTTGTTCTGCCCAAATATTTACGATCGCTGCAGTGAAATATGTGTTCCTCTGTGTAGGGGAGAAATAATTCAGTGAGTATCTCAGAGGAAAAGAAGAAAAAAATAACTATGGTATTTGCTAATATTTGGATTCCCTACGCCAAGAAACTGACACTATCCAGATGAAGAGACCTATTTCCTGGCTGTAAAGATAGCCCATTAAAGGAAATCTTCTATTTGACAGTACAAAGCAAAACCTATACCGATTCCATTTGCTTAGTGCTCATGATTTTTAGTGTATTGTAGTCAGCGCCGTAACTACCTATGTGCCAGGTGTGCCTGGCACACAGCACAGTTACTCTGAGGGGCGCACGGCCAGCGGCTTGTAATGAGTCAAATTGACTCATTACAAGCCGCCTGTTCTGTGCCGCGCGCCGCGCTGGAGGAGGAGGAGCAGCAGCGCCGGAGGCAGGGAAGGAGGAGGAGGGAGGGGGACTGGAGCCGCAGCAGCGCTATGTCATTGGTAGTAGTGCCGCTGCAGCAGTCCTCTCTCCTTCCGTATTGGCTGCCCGGCGCTGCTGTGAATGCTGGGATGCACTTCCCTCATCCCAGCATTCACAGCGGCGGGCAGCCAATGCGGAAGGAAAGGGGGTTGCTGCAGCGGCGCCTCCACCAATTACATAGCGCTGCTGCAGCACCAGTCCCCCCCTCCTCCTCCTTCTCCGCTGGCCGGGAATGGATCTGACTGTACGAGGAGCCTGACTGCCAGCGGGGAGAGATGGCAAGTATCTCTCTCTTCTGTCTGCTGTAATGTGTAGAAAGCGGGACTGGCTGCCGTAATGTGTAAAAAGGGGGATGCTGTCTGCCGTAATGTGTAAAAAAGGGGATGCTGTCTGCCGTAATGTGTAAAAAGGGGGACACCGTCTGCCGTAATGTGTAAAAAGGGGACGCTGCCTGCTGTATTGTGTAAAAAGGGGGACTGTCTGCCGTAATGTGTAAAAAGGGGCTCTATCTGGTGTAGTGGCGCTACTGTGCAGCGTAATTTGAATAATGGAGACTACTGTGCACCGTAGTATGAATTGATATTATTTTGTGGCCACGGCCCTTCCACATGAAGACACGCCTCTATATATTTTTTGCGCGCCTGCAGCGCGCACTGCCCCTATCTTGCATAGGAGGGCGCCAATGCCGTTTCTTGCGCACAGCGCTAAAATAACTAGTTACGGCACTGATTGTAGTTCTTCATTACATAGATTGTAAATAACATATAACTAATTTAAAGTAGGGGTGAGCGCCAGGACGTTTTTCGGCTTTTGGATCTGTATTGGTTTTTGCCAAAACCGCCCTTGTGGGTTTTCGTTGTGGATCTGTAATTTTTTTTGTTGGGGGGGGGGGGGTGTGGTGGTGGTGGTGGTGGGGTATGGAAATCATAAAAACAGCTGAAATCACATAATTTGGACCTGTTTTTGTTCCTACAGTAGTATTAACCTCAATAACATTAATTTCCACTCATTTCCCATCTATTTTAAACACCTCACCGCTCACAATATTGTTTTATCTAGTTTAGTCCAAAGGTTGCACCGAGGTAGATGACTAAGCTAAGCGATAGAAGTGAGCGGCACAAACATCTGGCACATCTAGGATTGGCACTGCAGTGGCAGACAGGATATCCGTTTTGCAAACTATGCCCAACATGCTCCAAAGAGCACATAATACAAAGAAAAGAGGTGCAAGATGGAATTGTCCTTGGGACCTCCCACCCACTTTTATGGTGTGTGTGTGTGTGTGTGTGTGTGTGTGTGTGTGTGTGTGTGTGTGTGTGTGTGTGTGTGTGTGTGTGTGTGTGTGTGTGTGTGTATATTAACAGGACATGCACAGTTTAACAAACCAATGATGTCAGCGGCAGGGCCCGTCGCTTGTGGCTGAAATAATTGGTTTGTTTGGACACCGACAAAACAATTTTTTAGAAGGACTTCATCCGTTAAGTAATTACTCTGAGGATGTTGATGATGAGGTGTTAATTGCATTAAAATCTTGTACAATAAATTTAATGGCTTCACCGCAAATGAAGTAACATGGAGGAGGTGCCTAGATGGATAACATTCCTACCTCTACTAAATTTGGCCTCACAAATGGAGCAGATGCTTTCATAAACATTGTCAGGAATGGGGTAAAAATGATCCCACACCCAAGAGGTTGCTTTTTTGGTATGCCCAGGCACCGCAATGGCTTTCTTTTTTATCACGGTCAACAACTGCAGCCACCAGTGGCTGACTGACACAAACAACATCATCATCAACGTCCTCACTGTCAGATAGTACACACACATCCCCCTCATCCTGTCCCACTTCCACACACAAATGCTCATTTTGTATTATGTCCTCCTCACCAGATTCATCACCATCTTTATTTGTACTGTGCAGATGGTTCAGATGATGGAAGGAGGTGAAAAGGGCTTCTCTATGAGGACTGTGTGAGAAATGTCAGACTCGCACATATCTGACGTGGACACCCGTAAACGTTCCTCAAGAATGTCTGATGGTTCTGATTCTTAATGCGCAGTTTGTCTTAATGCCTCTACAGCTAACTTTCCTTTTATATATTTTTTTCTTTACCACTCTAAAATTAAATGATTTTACATACGCCACCTATGCCCCTGGGCATCTGCCTTAGAATTGTCAATGTCATGACTAGTGGCAGCAGCTTCAGCACTAGTAGTAGCCTCCATTTCTATCAACACAAAGTGGGGTTGACCTTCACCGACAACGTTGCAGAAATGAGTCATATATATGTATAATAATAACACACTGCGTTGACTTCACCAACAGCATCACACAACTGAGTCAGAAACATATATATATATATATATATATATATATATATATATATATATATATATATATATATATATATATATATATATATATATAATAGAAAACATGAGCCGCACAACACTAAAGAAATCCACAAAAGGGTGCCAGGTCAAAAACTTTTCAATATGGATGCAACCACACCATGAGGCTCCAGCTGGGGCTATGTTGTAGATGAGACCAGCACTCCAAGTATAAATAATCGTTTTGTTTTTATGCCATTTTATAACACATCACAAAGGGTTTTCTGTGCAAATTCAGCAATTTGTAAACATGATATTTTTGTCAAGTATCTCACACGTCCTCTGTATACTGGGGATATACAGCCTACCCAGCCGAATCTCCCAACCAGAGCCGGCGCAACCCGCTCAGGCGCTCTCCCCGCTCTGCTGTTGCTGCTGGCTCCCGGCTGCGTCTGTCATTGACAGACGCAGGAAACATGAAGCGCGGCTCCAGCTCCCACCCTCCTGCTTCTACCCCCTCCTCCCCAATGAACTCTCCCGCACAGAGCCGAATTTCCACCCCCTGCCGCCCACCGCAGATCCGGTGCTGCGGTCCCTGCTCTCCGCTGTACATATATACAGAGCCGGCGCCGCATACTCATGGAGCTACGGGACAGCTGAGCGACGGCTCAGCTGTCCAATAGCGTGTGAAACAGCAGCCTGCGGCTCAGTCATTGGCTGGGCGCGCAGGCTGCACAGAAGAGAGAAGAAGGAGGAGGGCTGATCCCGGGCGGCATGTGGAGCCCTGCCCCTGTGTCACAGCAGCCTGTCA